>NW_027182814.1:3617500-3692500 GCF_041146395.1 Eulemur rufifrons | reverse complement strand
AGGGTTAGGGTTTGGGTTTAAAGTAAGTGTTAGGGGTTAGGTTTAAGGACCCAAGGTTAGGGTTATTTTTAGCTGTAGTGTTAGGGTTAGGGATAAGGGATCCCATTAGCATTAAGGGTCTTCCTTACTGTAGGGTTAAGGGTTAGGCTTAGAGTTAAAGGTTAAGGTTAGGGTCAGTGTTAAGATTTAGGGTGAGGGCTAACGGTTAGGGTAAAGGTTAAGTGTTAGGGTTAGGGATTAGTGACTATGGTTTTTGGTTAGTGTTAGGGTTAGCGGTTAGGAGTTAGTGTTTTATGAAGGGGTATGGTTAGAATTAGGATTGGGGTTAGAGTTAGGGTGAGGTATATGGGTTCGGTTTAGGGGTTAGTTTTAGAGTAAAAGGATAGGATTAGGGATACGGGTTGGGGATAGGTTAGGGTTAAAGTTTACTGCTAGGGTTAGGGATAGGGTTCAGGGTTAGCTTTACGGGTTCTGTTTAGAGTTAGGTGTTATGTTAGTGTCAGGGTTAGGTCTAGTCGTGAGGGTAAGGTTTAGGGTTAGCTTTAAGAGCTAGAGTTAGGTTTAAAGGTTAGGATTAGGATTAGGATTAAGGGATAGGGTAATGCTTAGGGGTTAGGGTGAAGGGTTAGGGTCAAGGGTTAGGGTTTTTGTTAGGCAGAGCGTTGGGGTTGGAATTAAGGGTTACTGTCAGTGTTAGGGTTGTAGGTAGGGTTACGGTTAGGGTTAGCAGTTTAGAATTAGGGTTAGGGATTAGGTGTCACAGTGATGACTAGGAGATAGGGTTAGAATTATGGGATAGGGGTTGTTCTCAGGAAATGGGTTATGCATTAACGTTAGGATAAGAGGTTAAAGTTAGGCGCACGGTGAGGTTTACGTGTTAAGGGGAGAAATAGGAACAGGGTTGAGTGTTATGTTCAGGGTTAGGGTTACCTGTTAAAGGTATTGTTTATACTTAGCGCACGGGCCCTGTCTGCATTACGCGGGCGGGGGGAGTTTAGGGGGCTGGGATTGTACCCGGGAACCCAGTCTATCATACTCTGGGTATGGGCACGCGGGTTTCATGCAGGACACAGTGGTAGAGCCTCCTTTCACGCATGGCATGGGAGGATTGCAGGCTTTCTAAACTCTAAGAAAGCAAGAAGTCTGAGAATTAGATTTAGGGTTAGGATTCTGGTTAGGGTGAAGGATGAAGTTTAGTGTTAGGGTGAGGGCTTAGGGTTAGGGATTAGGGTTATGGTTAAAAGTTATTCTTAGGTTTAACGGTTACACTTTGGTTTAGGGTTGAGGTTTACGGTTAGGGTTAAGATGAGGGGTTAGGGTTAGGTACAGGTTTAGGGTTCAGTGTTAGGTTTAGGGTTGAAGATTAGGATTAGGGTTAGGATTAAAGGTTAGCGTCAGAGTTAACGCTTAGGGTTAAGGTTAAGAGTTAGGGTTTAGGGTTACGTTTAGGGTTAGGGATAGTTTTAGGGTTAGAGTTATGTGCTATGGTTTGTGTTAGAGGTTAGGGTTAGGTTTACTGGTCACGGTTAGAGTTACGTTTAGGGGTTAGCATTAGGGTTAGGGTTAAGGGATAGGATTAGGGTTAAGTGTTGGGCTTAGGGTTAGGGTTTAGTGTTAGGGTTATCATTAAGGATTAGGGGTAGGGTCAGGGTTAAATGCTTGGGTGCGGGTAATGATTAGGGTGAGGGTTAAGGTTCACGGATAGGGTTAGTGTTAAGGGTTACGGGTAGGTTTAGGGTTCAGGTTTAGAGTTAGCATTAGGGCTTAAGGTTAGGATTAGGCGGTAGGTTAGATTTAGGGTTAGATCTAGGCGTTAGGGTAAGGGCTAGCGTTAGGGTTAAGAGATAGGTTTAGGTTTAATGCTTAGGATTAGGGTTAGTGTTTGGGGTTAAAGTAAGTGTTAGGGGTTAGGTTTAAGGATCAAAGGTTAGGGTTATTTTTAGCTGTAGTGTTAGGGTTAGGGATAAGGGATCCCATTAGCATTAAGGGTCTTCCTTACTGTAGGGTTAAGGGTTAGGCTTAGAGTTAAAGGTGAAGGTTAGGGTCAGTGTTAAGATTTAGGGTGAAGGTTAACGGTTAGGGTAAAGGTTAAGCGTTAGGGTTAGGGATTAGTGATTAGGGTTTTTGGTTAGTGTTAGGGTTAGCGGTTAGAGTTAGTGTTTTATGAAGGGGTATGGTTAGAATTAGGATTGGGGTTAGAGTTAGGGTGAGGTATGGGGGTAAGGTTTAGGGGTTAGTTTTAGGATAAAAGGATAGGATTAGGGTTACGGGTTGGGCTTAGGTTTAGGGTTAAAGTTTACTGCTAGGGTTAGGGATAGGGTTCAGGGTTAGCTTTAGGGGTTCTGGTTAGGGTTAGGTGTTAGGTTAGTGTCAGGGTTAGGTCTAGTCGTGAGGGTAAGGTTTAGGGTTAGCTTTAAGAGCTAGGGTTAGGTTTAATGGTTAGGATTAGGATTAGGGTTAAGAGTTAGGGTAAGGCTTAGGGGTTAGGGTGAAGGGTTAGGTTCAAGGGTTAGGGTTCTTGTTAGGCATAGCGTTGGGGTTAGAAGTAAGGGTTACTGTCAGTGTTAGGGTTGTAGGTAGGGTTACGGTTAGGGTTAGCGGTTAAGAATTAGGGTTAGCGATTAGGTGTCACAGTGATGACTAGGAGATAGGGTTAGAATTATGGGATAGGGGTTGTTCTCAGTAAATGGTTTATGCATTATCGTTAGGATAAGAGGTTAAAGTTAGGCGCACGGTGAGGTTTACGTGTTAAGGGGAGAAATAGGAACAGGGTTGGGTGTTATGTTCAGGGTTAGGGTTATCTGTTAAAGGTATTGTTTATGCTTATCGCACGGACCCTGTCTGCATTAGGCGGGTGGGGGGAGTTTAGGGGGCTGGGATTGTACCCGGGAACCCACTCTAACATTCTCTCGGTATGGGCCCGTGGGTTTCATGCAGGACACAGTGGTAGAGCCTCCTTTCACGCATGGCATGGGAGGATTGCAGGCTTTCTAAACTCTAAGAAAGCAAGAAGTCTGAGAATTAGATTTAGGGTTAGGATTCTGGTTAGGGTGAAGGATGAAGTTTAGTGTTAGGGTGAGGGCTTAGGGTTAGGGATTAGGGTTAGGGTTAAAGGTTACTCTTAGGTTTAACGGTTACACTTTGGTTTAGGGTTGAGGTTTACGGTTAGGGTTAAGATGAGGAGTTAGGGTTAGGTACAGGGTTAGGGTTAAGTGTTAGGTTTAGGGTTGAAGATTAGGATTAGGGTGAGGATTAAAGGTTAGCGTGAGAGTTAACGCTTAGGGTTAAGGTTAAAAGTTAGGGTTTGGGATTAGGGTTAGGGTTAGGGTTAGTTTTAGGGTTAGAGTTATGTGCTATGGTTTGTGTTAGAGGTTAGGGTTAGGTTTACTGGTGACGGTTAGGGTTACGTTTAGGGGATAGCATTAGGGTTAGGGTTAGGGTTAAGGGATAGGATTAGGGTTAAGTGTTGGGCTTAGGGTTAGGGTTTAGTGTTAGGGTTATCATTAAGGATTAGGGTTAGGGTCAGGGTTAAATGCTTTGGTGCGGGTAATGGTTAGGGTAAGGGTTAAGGTTCACGGATAGGGTTAGTGTTAAGGGTTACGGGTAGGTTTAGGGTTCAGGGTTAGAGTTAGCATTAGGGCTTAAGGTTAGGATTAGGTGGTAGGTTAGATTTAGGGTTAGATCTAGGCGTTAGGGTAAGGGCTAGCGTTAGGGTTAAGAGATAGGGTTAGGTTTAATGCTTAGGATTAGGGTTAGGGTTTGGGGTTAAAGTAAGTGTTCGGGGTTAGGTTTAAGGATCAAAGATTAGGGTTATTTTTAGCTGTAGTGTTAGGGTTAGGAATAAGGGATCCCATTAGCATTAAGGTTCTTCCTTACTGTAGGGTTATGGGTTAGGCTTAGAGGTAAAGCTTAAGGATAGGGTCAGTGTTAAGATTTAGGGTGAGGGTTAACGGTTAGGGTAAAGGTTAAGCGTTAGGGTTAGGGATTAGTGATTAGGGTTTTTGGTTAATGTTAGGGTTAGCGGTTAGGAGTTAGTGTTTTATGAAGGGGTATGGTTAGAATTAGGATTGGGGTTAGAGTTAGGGTGAGGTATAGGGGTTAGGTTTAGGGGTTAGTTTTAGGGTAAAAGGATAGGATTAGGGTTACGGGTTGGGCTTAGGTTTACGGTTAAAATTTACTGCTAGGGTTAGGGATAGGGTTCAGGCTAGGCTTTAGTTGTTCTGGTTAGGGTTAGGTGTTAGGTTAGTGTCAGGGTTAGGTCTAGTCGTGAGGGTAAGGTTTAGGGTTAGCTTTAAGAGCTAGGGTTAGGTTTAATGGTTAGGATTAGGATTAGGGTAAGGCTTAGGGGTTAGGGTGAAGGGTTAGGGTCAAGGGTTAGGGTTTTTGTTAGGCATAGCGTTGTGGTTAGAAGTAAGGGTTACTGTCAGTGTTAGGGTTGTAGGTAGGGTTACGGTTAGGGTTAGCGGTTTAGAATTAGGGTTAGGGATTAGGTGTCACAGTGATGACTAGGAGATAGGGTTAGAATTATGGGATAGGGGTTGTTCTCAGGAAATGGGTTATGCATTAACGTTAGGATAAGAGGTAAATGTTAGGCGCACGGTGAAGTTTACGTGTTAAGGGGAGAAATAGGAACAGGGTTGGGTGTTATGTTCAGGGTTAGGGTTATCTGTTAAAGGTATTGTTTATACTTAGCGCACGGGCCCTGTCTGCATTAGGCGGGCTGGGGGAGTTTAGGGGGCTGGGATTGTACCCGTGAACCCACTCGATCATACTCTGGGTATGGGCCCGTGAGTTTCATGCAGGACACAGTGGTAGAGCCTCCTTTCACGCAAGGCATGGGAGGATTGCAGGCTTTCTAAACTCTAAGAAAGCAATAAGTCTGAGTATTAGATTTAGGAGTAGGATTATGGTTAGGCTTAAGGATGAAGTTTAGTGTTGGGGTGAGGGCTTAGGGTTAGGGATTAGGGTTAGGGTTAAAGGTTACTCTTAGGTTTAACGGTTACACTTTGGTTTAGGGTTGAGATTTACAGTTAGGGTTAAGATGAGGGGTTAGGGTTTAGTACAAGGTAAGGGTTAAGTGTTAGGTTTAGGGTTGAAGATTAGGATTAGGGTTAGGATTAAAGGTTAGCGTGAGAGTTAACGCTTATTGTTAAGGTTAACAGTTAGGGTTTCGGGTTAGGGTTACGGTTAGGGTTAGTTTTAGGGTTAGAGTTATGTGCTATGGTTTGTGTTAGAGGTTAGGTTTAGGTTTACTGGTCACGGTTAGGGTTAAGTTTAGGGTTAGCATTAGGGTTAGGGTTAAGAGATAGGATTAGGGTTAAGTGTTGGGCTTAGGGTTAGGGTTTAGTGTTAGGGTTATCATTAAGGATTAGGGGTAGGGTCAGGGTTAAATGCTTCGGTGCGGGTAATGGTTAGGGTCAGGGTTAAGGTTCATGGATAGGGTTAGTGTTAAGGGTTATGGGTAGGTTTAGTGTTCAGGGATAGAGTTAGCATGAGGGCTTAAGGTTAGGATTAGGCGGTAGGTTAGATTTAGGGTTAGATCTAGGCGTTAGGGTAAGGGCTAGCGTTAGGGTTAAGAGATAGGGTTAGGTTTAATGCTTAGGATTAGGGTTAGGGTTTGGGGTTAAAGTAAGTGTTAGGGGTTAGGTTTAAGGATCAAAGGTTAGGGTTATTTTTAGCTGTAGTGTTAGGGTTAGGGATAAGGGATCCCATTAGCCTTAAGGGTCTTCCTTACTGTAGGGATAAGGGTTAGGCTTAGAGTTAAAGGTTAAGGTTAGGGTCAGTGTTAAGATTTAGGGTGAGGGTTAACGGTTACGGTAAAGGTTAAGCATTAGGGTTAGGGATTAGTGATTAGGGTTTTTGGTTAGTGTTACGGTTAGCGGTTAGGAGTTAGTGTTTTATGAAGGGGTATGGTTAGAATTAGGATTGGGGTTATAGTTAGGGTGAGGTATAGGGGTTAGGTTTAGGGGTTAGGTTTAGGGTAAAAGGGTAGGATTAGGGTTACGGGTTGGGCTTAGGTTTAGGGTTAAAGTTTACTGCTAGGGTTAGGGATAGGGTTCAGGCTAGGCTTTAGGGGTTCTGGTTAGGGTTAGGTGTTAGGTTAGTGTCAGGGTTAGGTCTAGTCGTGAGGGTAAGGTTTAGGGTTAGCTTTAAGAGCTAGGGTTAGCTTTAATGGTTAGGATTAGGATTAGGATTAAGGGTTAGGGTAAGGCTTACTGGTTAGGGTGAAGGTTTCAGGTCAAGGGTTAGGGTTTTTGTTAGGCATAGCGTTGGGGTTAGAAGTAAGGGTTACTGTCAGTGTTAGGGTTCTAGGTAGGGTTTGGTTAGGGTTAGCGGTTTAGAATTAGGGTTAGGGATTAGGTGTCACAGTGATGACTAGGAGATAGGGTTAGAATTATGGGATAGGGGTTGTTCACAGGAAACGGGATATGCATTAACGTTTGGATAAGAGTTTAAAGTTTGCGCACGGTGAGGTTTACGTGTTAAGGGGAGAAATAGGAACAGGGTTGGTTGTTATGTTCAGGGTTAGGGTTATCTGTTAAAGGTATTGTTTATGCTTAGCGCACGGGCCCTGTCTGCATTAGGCGGGCGGGAGGAGTTTAGGGGGCTGGGATTGTACCCGGGAACCCACTCTATCATACTCTGGGTATGGGCCCGTGGGTTTCATGCAGGACACAGTGGTAGAGCCTCCTTTCACGCATGGCATGGGAGGATTGCAGGCTTTCTAAACTCTAAGAAAGCAAGAAGTCTGAGAATGAGATTTAGGGTTAGGATTATGGTTAGGGTTAAGGATGAAGTTTAGTGTTAGGGTGAGGGCTTAATGTTAGGGATTAGGGTTAGGGTTAAAGGTTACTCTTAGGTTTAACGGTTACACTTTGGTTTCGGGTGGAGGTTTACGGTTAGGGTTAAGATCAGGGGTTAGGGTTAGGTACAGGGTTAGGGTTAAGTGTTAGGTTTAGGGTTGAAGATTAGGATTAGGGTTAGGATTAAAGGTTAGCGTGAGAGTTAACGCTTAGGGTTAAGGTTAAGAGTTAGGATTTAGGGTTAGGATTAGGGTTAGGGTTAGTTTCAGGGTTAGAGTTATGTGCTATGGTTTGTGTTAGAGGTTAGGGTTAGGTTTACTGGTCACGGTTAGGATTACTTTTAGGGGTTAGCATTAGGGTTAGGGTTAGGGTTAAGGGATAGGATTCGGGTTAAGTGTTGGGCTTAGGGTTAGGGTTTATGGTTAGGGTTCTCCTTAAGGATTAGGGTTAGGGTCAAGGTTAAATGCTTGGGTGCGGGTAATGGTTAGGGTCAGGGTTAAGGTTCACGGATAGGGTTAGTGTTAAGGGTTACGGGTAGGTTTAGGGTTCAGGGTTAGAGTTAGCATGAGGGCTTAAGGTTAGGATTAGGCGGTAGGTTAGATTTAGGGTTAGATCTAGGAGTTAGGGTAAGGGCTAGCGTTAGGGTTAAGAGATAGGGTTAGGTTTAGTGCTTAGGATTAGGGTTAGGGTTTGGGGTTAAAGTAAGTGTTAGGGGTTAGGTTTAAGGATCAAAGGTTAGGGTTATTTTTAGCTGTAGTGTTAGGGTTAGGGATAAGGGATCCCATTAGCATTAATGGTCTTCCTTACTGTAGGGTTAAGGGTTAGGCTTAGAGTTAAAGTTTCAGGTTACGGTCAGTGTTAAGATTTAGGGTGAGAGTTAACGGTTAGGGTAAAGGTTAAGCGTTAGGGTTAGGGATTAGTGATTAGGGTTTTTGGTTAGTGTTAGGGTTAGCGGTTAGGAGTTAGTGTTTTATGAAGGGGTATGGTTAGAATTAGGATTGGGGTTAGAGTTAGGGTGAGGTATAGGGGTTATGTTTAAGGGGTTAGTTTTAGGGTAATAGGATAGGATTAGGGTTACGGGTTGGGCTTAGGTTTAGGGTTAAAGTTTACTGCTAGGGTTAGGGATAGGCTTCAGGGTTAGCTTTAGGGGTTCTGGTTAGGGTTAGGTGTTAGGTTAGTGTCAGGGTTAGGTCTAGTCGTGAGGGTAAGGTTTAGGGTTAGCTTTAAGAGCTAGGGTTAGGTTTAATGGTTAGGATTAGGATTAGGGTTAAGGGTTAGGGTAAGGCTTAGGGGTTGGGGTGAAGGGTTAGGGTCAAGGGTTAGGGTTTTTGTTAGGCATAGCGTTGGGGTTAGAAGTAAGGGTTACTGTCAGTGTTAGGGTTGTAGGTAGGGTTACGGTTAGGGTTAGCGGTTTAGAATTAGGGTTAGGGATTAGGTGTCACAGTGATGACTAGGAGATAGGGTTAGAATTATGGGATAGGGGTTGTTCTCAGGAAATGGGTTATGCATTAACGTTAGGATAAGAGGTTAAAGTTAGGCGCA
The DNA here is from genome assembly GCF_041146395.1 of Eulemur rufifrons. Taxonomy (NCBI): domain Eukaryota; kingdom Metazoa; phylum Chordata; class Mammalia; order Primates; family Lemuridae; genus Eulemur; species Eulemur rufifrons. The sequence continues at coordinate 3,684,155 of NW_027182814.1, read as the reverse complement.
CGGTGAGGTTTACGTGTTAAGGGGAGAAATAGGAACAGGGTTGGGTGTTATGTTCAGGGTTAGGGTTATCTGTTAAAGGTATTGTTTATGCTTAGCGCACGGGCCCTGCCTGCATTAGGCGGGCGGGGGGAGTTTAGGGGGCTGGGATTGTACCCGGGAACCCACTCTATCATACTCTGGGTATGGGCCCGTGGGTTTCATGCAGGACACAGTGGTAGAGCCTCCTTTCACGCATGGCATGGGAGGATTGCAGGCTTTCTAAACTCTAAGAAAGCAAGAAGTCTGAGAATTAGATTTAGGGTTAGGATTCTGGTTAGGGTTAAGGATGAAGTTTAGTGTTAGGGTGAGGGCTTAGGGTTAGGGATTAGGGTTAGGGTTAAAGGTTACTCTTAGTTTTAACGGTTACACTTTGGTTTAGGGTTGAGGTTTACGGTTAGGGTTAAGATGAGGGGTTAGGGTTAGGTACAGGGTTAGGGTTAAGTGTTAGGTTTAGGGTTGAAGATTAGGATTAGGGTTAGGATTAAAGGTTAGCGTGAGAGTTAACCCTTAGGGTTAAGGTTAAGAGTTAGGGTTTAGGGTTAGGGTTAGGGTTAGGGTTAGTTTTAGGGTTAGAGTTATGTGCTATGGTTTGTGTTAGAGGTTAGGGTTAGGTTTACTGGTGACGGTTAGGATTACGTTTAGGGGTTAGCATTAGGGTTAGGGTTAAGGGATAGGATTAGGGTTAAGTGTTGGGCTTAGGGTTAGGGTTTAGTGTTAGGGTTATCATTAAGGATTAGGGGTAGGGTCAGGGTTAAATGCTTGGGTGCGGGTAATGGTTAGGGTCAGGGTTAAGGTTCACGGATAGGGTTAGTGTTAAATGTTACCGGTAGGTGTAGGGTTCAGGGTTAGAGTTAGCATTAAGGCTTAAGGTTAGGGTTAGGCGGTAGGTTAGATTTAGGGTTAGAATTAGGCGTTTGGGTAAGGGCTAGCGTTAGGGTTAAGAGATAGGGTTAGGTTTATTGCTTAAGATTAGGGTTAGGTTTTCGGTTAAAGTAAGTATTAGGGGTTAGGTTTAAGGATGAAATGTTAGGGTTATTGTTAGCTGTAGTGTTAGGGTTAGGGATAAGGGATCCCATTAGCATTAAGGGTCTTCCTTACTGTAGGGTTAAGGGTTAGGCTTAGAGTTAAAGGTGAAGGTTAGGGTCAGTGTTAAGATTTAGGGTGAGGGTTAACGGTTAGGGTAAAGGTTAAGCATTAGGGTTAGGGATTAGTGATTAGGGTTTTTGGTTAGTGTTAGGGTTAGCGGTTAGGAGTTAGTGTTTTATGAAGGGGTATGGTTAGAATTAGGATTGGGGTTAGAGTTAGGGTGAGGTATAGGGGTTAGGTTTAGGGGTTAGTTTTAGAGTAAAAGGATAGGATTAGGGTTACGGGTTGGGCTTAGGTTTAGGGTTAAAGTTTACTGCTAGGGTTAGGGATAGGGTTCAGGGTTAGCTTTAGGGGTTCTGGTTAGGGTTAGGAGTTAGGTTAGTGTCAGGGTTACGTCTAGTCGTGAGGTTAAGGTTTAGGGTTAGCTTTAAGAGCTAGGGTTAGGTTTAATGGTTAGGATTAGGATTAGGGTTAAGGGTTAGGGTAAGGCTTAGGGGTTAAGGTGAAGGGTTAGGGTCAATGGTTAGGGTTTTTTTAGGCATAGCGTTGGGGTTAGAAGTAAGGGTTACTGTCAGTGTTAGGGTTGTAGGTAGGGTTACAGTTAGGGTTAGCGGTTTAGAATTAGGGTTAGGGATTAGGTGTCACAGTGATGACTAAGAGATAGGGTTAGAATTATGGGATAGGGGTTGTTCTCAGGAAATGGGTTATACATTAACGTTAGGATAAGAGGTTAAAGTTAGGCGCACGGTGAGGTTTACGTGTTAAGGGGAGAAATAGGAACAGGGTTGGGTGTTATGTTCAGGGCTAGGGTTATCTGTTAAAAGTATTTTTTATGCTTAGCGCACGGGCCCTGTCTGCATTAGGCGGACTGAGGGAGTTTAGGGGGCTGGGATTGTACCCGGGAACCCACTCTATCATACTCTGGGAATGGGCCCGTGGGTTTCATGCAGGACACAATGGTAGAGCCTCCTTTCACGCATGGCATGGGAGGATTGCAGGCTTTCTAAACTCTAAGAAAGCAAGAAGTGTGAGAATTAGATTTAGGGTTAGGATTCTGGTTAGGGTGAAGGATGAAGTTTAGTGTTAGGGTGAGGGCTTAGGGTTAGGGATTAGGGTTAGGGTTAAAGGTTACTTTTAGGTTTAACGGTTACACTTTGGTTTCGGGTTGAGGTTTACGGTTAGGGTTAAGATGAGGGGTTAGGGTTTGGTACAGGGTTAGGGTTAAATGTTAGGTTTAGGGTTGAAGATTAGGATTAGGGTTAGGATTAAAGGTTAGCGTGAGAGTTAACGCTTAATGTTAAGGTTAAGAGTTAGGGTTTAGGGTTAGGGTAAGGGTTAGTTTTAGGGTTAGAGTTATGTGCTATGGTTTGTGTTAGAGGTTAGGGTTAGGTTTACTGGTGACGGTTAGGGTTACGTTTAGGGTTTAGCATTAGGGTTAGGGTTAAGGGATAGGATTAGGGTTAAGTGTTGGGCTTAGGGTTAGGGTTTAGTGTTAGGGTTATCTTTAAGGATTAGGGGTAGGGTCAGGGTTAAATGCTTGGGTGCGGGTAATGGTTAGGGTCAGGGTTAAGGTTCACGGATAGGGTTAGTGTTAAGGGTTACGGGTAGGTTTAGGGTTAGGGTTAGAGTTAGCATTAGGGCTTAAGGTTAGGATTAGGCGGTAGGTTAGATTTAGGGTTAGATCTAGGCGTTAGGGTAAGGGCTAGCGTTAGGGTTAAGAGATAGGGTTAGGTTTAATGCTTAGGATTAGGGTTAGGGTTTGGGGTTAAAGTAAGTGTTAGGGGTTAGGTTTAAGGATCAAAGATTAGGGTTATTTTTAGCTGTAGTGTTAGGGTTAGGGATAAGGGATCCCATTAGCATTAAGGGTCTTCCTTACTGTAGGGTTAAGGGTTAGGCTTAGAGTTAAAGTTTCAGGTTAGGGTCAGTGTTAAGATTTAGGGTGAGGGTTAACGGTTAGGGTAAAGGTTAAGCGTTAAGGTTAGGGATTAGTGATTAGGGTTTTTGGTTAGTGTTAGGGTTAGCGGGTAGGAGTTAGTGTTTTATGAAGGGGTATGGTTAGAATTAGGACTGGGGTTAGAGTGAGGGTGAGGTATAGGGGTTAGGTTTAGGGGTTAGTTTTATGGTAAAAGGATAGGATTAGGGTTACGGGTTGGGCTTAGGTTTAGGGTTAAAGTTTACTGCTAGGGTTAGGGATAGGGTTCAGGGTTAGCTTTAGGGGTTCTCGTTAGGGTTAGGTGTTAGGTTAGTGTCAGGGTTAGGTCTAGTCGTGAGGGTAAGGTTTAGGCTTAGCTTTAAGAGCTAGGGTTAGGCTTAATGGTTAGGATTAGGATTAGGGTTAAGGGTTAGCGTAAGGCTTAGGGGTTTGGGTGAAGGGTTAGGGTTTTTTTTAGGCATAGCGTTGGGGTTAGAAGTAAGGGTTACTGTCAGTGTTAGGGTTGTAGGTAGGGTTCCGGTTAGGGTTAGTGGTTTAGAATTAGGGTTAGGGATTAGGTGTTCCTGTGATGACTAGGAGATAGGGTTAGAATTATGGGATAGGGGTTGTTCTCAGGGAATGGGTTATGCATTAACGTTAGGATAATAGGTTAAAGTTAGGCTCATGGTGAGGTTTACGTGTTAAGGGGAGAAATAGGAACAGGGTTGGTGTTATGTTCAGGGTTAGCGTTATCTGTTAAAGGTATTGTTTATGCTTAGCGCACGGGCCCTGTCTGCATTAGGCGGGCGGGGGGAGTTTAGGGGGCTGGGATTGTACCCGGGAACCCACTCTATCATACTCTGGGTATGGGCCCGTGGGTTTCATGCAGGACACAGTGGTAGAGCCTCCTTTCACGCATGGCATGGGCGGATTGCAGGCTTTCTAAACTCTAAGAAAGCAAGAAGTCTGAGAATTAGATTTAGGGTTAGGATTATGGTTAGGGTTAAGGATGAAGTTTAGTGTTAGGGTGAGGGCTTAATGTTAGGGATTAGGGTTAGGGTTAAAGGTTACTCTTAGGTTTAACGGTTACAGTTCGGTTTATGGTTGAGGTTTACGGTTAGGGTTAAGATGAGGGGTTAGGGTTTGGTAGACGTTTAGGGTTAAGTGTTAGGTTTAGGGTTGAAGATTAGGATTAGGGTTAGGATTAAAGGTTAGCGTGAGAGTTAACGCTTAGGGTTAAAGTTAAGAGTTAGGGTTTACGGTTAGGCTTAGGGTTAGATTTAGGGTTAGAGTTATGTGCTATGGTGTGTGTTAGGGGTTAGGGTTAGGTTTACTGTTCACGGTTAGGGTTGGGTTTAGGGGTTAGCATTAGGGTTAGGGATTAGGTTTAGGGTAAGGGTCTAGAGTTAATGTTGGGCTTTAGTCTCGGGGCTTAGTTTCAGGGTCAGGGGTTAGCGTTGGTGGTAGGGCTTAGCTTTAGCGGTCAGTTTAAGGGCACAGCACCTGGTTAACCTACGGTGAGAGGGGTGCGGTCTGAGTCACCACGAAAGCACAACATCATTCCCTGGACCTTGGGACAGGACCTCCATGCAGGATTCAGGCGGAGCCTCATCTCACACATGGCATGGCTGTATTGTAGGCTTGCTTCACTCTGGGAATGGAAGTAGTGTGAGAATTAGGGTTGGGGTTGGGGTTAGGGTTTTTCGTGTTAGGGGTTAGGTTTCGAGTCAGGGTTAGGTGCTAGGGATTAGTGGTTAGGGTTAGAGTTAGTGTTAGGGGTAAGGTGTTAAGTCTGGGTTAGGGGGCCAGGGTATGGTTTAGGGTTGGAGTTAGCGTTAGGGTTAGGGGTTAGGGTTAAGGGAGAGGGTTAGGATTCAGGGTGAGGGTTAGAGGGTTAACAGTTGGGGTTAGGCTTAGGGGTTAGGGATAGTGTTAGGGTTAAGGGTTAGGAGCTTGGTTCAGGTTTAAGGTTAGCATTAGGGGTTGGGGTTAGTGTTAACTGTAGGTCAGTGTTGGGGTTAGATCTCTAGGCATTAGGGTAAAGGTTAGGGTTAGGGTTAAGAGTTAGGGTTCTGTTTAACGGTTAGGATTGGGAATAGGTTAAGGGTTAAGGTTAAGTTTGGGGTTATGACGAAGGATCAACGGTTAGGGTTACTTTTAGGCGTAGGGTTAGGGTAAGGGGTTAGGGTTAGTGTTAGTGTTGTTGGTCGGGTTAAGGTTAGGGTTGGCGCTTCAGAATTAGGGATTAGGTGTTACGGTTATAGCTAGGAGGTAGGGTTATAATGACGGTATAGGGCTTGTTCTCAGGGTGTCATGCATTAACGTTAAGATATGGGGTTAAAGTTAGGGTTATGGTGAGGTTTACCTGTTAAGGTGAGCAGTAGGATCAGGGTTAGGTGTTATGTTGTGGGTTAGGCTTATGGGTGAGGGGTAGGGTTTATGCTTAGGGCACGGGCCCTGTATGCCCTAGGAGGCAAAGTTAGGTGTCTGTGATGGTCGCTGGGAACCCACTCTACCGCACGCAGTGTATGGGCCTCTGGGTTTCATGCAGGACACTGTGGCAGAGCCTCCTTTCACGCATGGCGTGGGAGGATTGCAGGCTTTCTAAACTCTAAGAAAGCAAGAAGTCTGAGAATTAGATGTAGGGTTAGGGTTAAGGTTAGGGTTAAGGATGAAGTTTAGTGTTAGGGTGAGGGCTTAGGCTTAGGGATTACGGTTAGGGTTAAAGGTTACTCTTAGATTTAACGGTTACACTTTGGTTTAGGGTTGAGGTTTAAGGTTAGGGTTAAGATGAGGGGTTAGGGTTTGGTACAGGGTTAGGGTTAAGTGTTAGGTTTAGGGTTGAAGACTAGGATTAGGGTTAGGATTAAAGGTTAGCGTGAGAGTTAACGGTTAGGGTTAAGGTTAAGAGTTAGGGTTTAGGGTTAGGGTTAGGGTTAGGGTTAGTTTTAGGGTTAGAGTTATGTGCTATGGTTTGTGTTAGAGGTTAGGGTTAGGTTTACTGTTCACGGTTAGGGTTACGTTTAGGGGTTAGCATTAGGGTTAGGGTTAGGGTTAGGGTTAAGGGATAGGATTAGGGTTAAGTGTTGGGCTTAGGGTTAGGGTTTAGTGTTAGGGTTATCATTAAGGATTAGGGTTAGGGTCAGGGTTAAATGCTTGGGTGCGGGTAATGGTTAGGGTCAGGGTTAAGGTTCAGGGATAGGGTTAGTGTTAAGGGTTACGGGTAGGTTTAGGGTTCAGGGTTAGCGTTAGCATTAGGGCTTAAGGTTAGGATTAGGCGGGAGGTTAGATTTAGGGTTAGAACTAGGCGTTAGGGTAAGGGCTAGCGTTAGGGTTAAGAGATAGGGTTAGGTTTAATGCTTATGATTAGGGTTAGGGTTTGGGGTTAAAGTAAGTGTTAGGGGTTAGGTTTAAGGATCAAAGGTTAGGGTTATTTTTAGCTGTAGTGTTAGGGTTAGGGAAAAGGGATCCCATTAGCATTAAGGGTTTTCCTTACTGTAGGGTTAAGGGTTAGGCTTAGAGTTAAAAGTTAAGGTAGGGTCAGTGTTAAGAATTAGGGTGAAGGTTAACGGTTAGGGTAAAGGTTAAGCATTAGGGTTAGGGATTAGCGATTAGGGTTTTTGGTTAGTGTTAGGGTTAGAGGTTAGGAGTTCGTGTTTTATGAAGGGGTATGGTTAGAATTAGGATTGGGGTTAGAGTTAGGGTTAGGTATAGGGGTTAGGTTTAGAGGTTAGTTTTAGGGTAAAAGGATAGGATTAGGGTTATGGGTTGGGCTTAGGTTTAGGGTTAAAGTTTACTGCTAGGGTTAGGGATAGGGTTCAGGGTTAGCTTTAGGGGTTCTGGTTAGGGTTAGGTGTTAGGTTAGTGTCAGGGTTAGGTCCAGTCGTGAGGGTAAGGTTTAGGGTTAGCTTTAAGAGCTAGGGTTAGGTTTAATGGTTAGGATTAGGATTAGGGTCAAGGGTTAGCGTAAGGCTTAGGGGTTTGGGTGAAGGGTTAGGGTTTTTGTTAGGCATAGCGTTGGGGTTAGAAGTAAGGGTTACTCTCAGTGTTAGGGTTGTAGGTAGGGTTCCGGTTAGGGTTAGCGGTTTAGAATTAGGGTTAGGGATTAGGTGTTCCATTGATGACTAGGAGATAGGGTTAGAATTATGGGATAGGGGTTGTTCTCAGGGAATGGGTTATGCATTAACGTTAGGATAAGAGGTTAAAGTTAGGCTCATGGTGAGGTTTACGTGTTAAGGGGAGAAATAGGAACAGGGTTGGTGTTATGTTCAGGGTTAGGGTTATCTGTTAAAGGTATTGTTTATGCTTAGCGCACGGGCCCTGTCTGCATTGGGCGGGCGGGGGGAGTTTAGGGGGCTGGGATTGTACCCGGGAACCCACTCTATCATACTCTGGGTATGGGCCCGTGGGTTTCATGCAGGACACAGTGGTAGAGCCTCCTTTCACGCATGGCATGGGCGGATTGCAGGCTTTCTAAACTCTAAGAAAGCAAGAAGTCTGAGAATTAGATTTAGGGTTAGGATTATGGTTAGGGTTAAGGATGAAGTTTAGTGTTAGGGTGAGGGCTTAATGTTAGGGATTAGGGTTAGGGTTAAAGGTTACTCTTAGGTTTAACGGTTACAGTTCGGTTTATGGTTGAGGTTTACGGTTAGGGTTAAGATGAGGGGTTAGGGTTTGGTAGACGTTTAGGGTTAAGTGTTAGGTTTAGGGTTGAAGATTAGGATTAGGGTTAGGATTAAAGGTTAGCGTGAGAGTTAACGCTTAGGGTTAAGGTTAAGAGTTAGGGTTTACGGTTAGGCTTAGGGTTAGATTTAGGGTTAGAGTTATGTGCTATGGTGTGTGTTAGGGGTTAGGGTTAGGTTTACTGTTCACGGTTATGGTTGGGTTTAGTGGTTAGCATTAGGGTTAGGGATTAGGTTTAGGGTAAGGGTCTAGAGTTAATGTTGGGCTTTAGTCTCGGGGCTTAGTTTCAGGGTCAGGGGTTAGCGTTGGTGGTAGGGCTTAGCTTTAGCGGTCAGTTTAAGGGCACAGCACCTGGTTAACCTACGGTGAGAGGGGTGCGGTCTGAGTCACCACGAAAGCACAACATCATTCCCTGGGCCTTGGGACAGGACCTCCATGCAGGACTCAGGCGGAGCCTCATCTCACACATGGCATGGCTGTATTGTAGGCTTGCTTCACTCTGGGAATGGAAGTAGTGTGAGAATTAGGGTTGGGGTTGGGGTTAGGGTTTTTCATGTTAGGGGTTAGGTTTCGAGTCAGGGTTAGGTGCTAGGGATTAGTGGTTAGGGTTAGAGTTAGTGTTAGGGGTAAGGTGTTAAGTCTGGGTTAGGGGGCCAGGGTAAGGTTTAGGGTTGGAGTTAGCGTTAGGGTTAGGGGTTAGGGTTAAGGGAGAGGGTTAGGATTCAGGGTGAGGGTTAGAGGGTTAACAGTTGGGGTTAGGCTTAGGGGTTAGGGATAGTGTTAGGGTTAAGGGTTAGGAGCTTGGTTCAGGTTTAAGGTTAGCATTAGGGGTTGGGGTTAGTGTTAACTGTAGGTCAGTGTTGGGGTTAGATCTCTAGGCATTAGGGTAAAGGTTAGGGTTAGGGTTAAGAGTTAGGGTTCTGTTTAACGGTTAGGATTGGGAATAGGTTAAGGGTTAAGGTTAAGTTTGGGGTTATGACGAAGGATCAACGGTTAGGGTTACTTTTAGGCGTAGGGTTAGGGTAAGGGGTTAGGGTTAGTGTTAGTGTTGTTGGTCGGGTTAAGGTTAGGGTTGGCGCTTCAGAATTAGGGATTAGGTGTTACGGTTATAGCTAGGAGGTAGGGTTATAATGACGGTATAGGGCTTGTTCTCAGGGTGTCATGCATTAACGTTAAGATATGGGGTTAAAGTTAGGGTTATGGTGAGGTTTACCTGTTAAGGTGAGCAGTAGGATCAGGGTTAGGTGTTATGTTGTGGGTTAGGCTTATGGGTGAGGGGTAGGGTTTATGCTTAGGGCACGGGCCCTGTATGCCCTAGGAGGCAAAGTTAGGTGTCTGTGATGGTCGCTGGGAACCCACTCTACCGCACGCAGTGTATGGGCCTCTGGGTTTCATGCAGGACACTGTGGCAGAGCCTCCTTTCACGCATGGCGTGGGAGGATTGCAGGCTTTCTAAACTCTAAGAAAGCAAGAAGTCTGAGAATTAGATGTAGGGTTAGGGTTAAGGTTAGGGTTAAGGATGAAGTTTAGTGTTAGGGTGAGGGCTTAGGCTTAGGGATTACGGTTAGGGTTAAAGGTTACTCTTAGATTTAACGGTTACACTTTGGTTTAGGGTTGAGGTTTAAGGTTAGGGTTAAGATGAGGGGTTAGGGTTTGGTACAGGGTTAGGGTTAAGTGTTAGGTTTAGGGTTGAAGATTAGGATTAGGGTTAGGATTAAAGGTTGGCGTGAGAGTTAACGCTTAGGGTTAAGGTTAAGAGTTAGGGTTTAGGGTTAGGGTTAGGGTTAGGGTTAGTTTTAGGGTTAGAGTTATGTGCTATGGTTTGTGTTAGAGGTTAGGGTTAGGTTTACTGTTCACGGTTAGGGTTACGTTTAGCGGTTAGCATTAGGGTTAGGGTTAGGGATAGGGCTAAGGGATAGGATTAGGGTTAAGTGTTGGGCTTAGGGTTAGGGTTTAGTGTTAGGGTTATCATTAAGGATTAGGGTTAGGGTCAGGGTTAAATGCTTGGGTGCGGGTAATGGTTAGGGTCAGGGTTAAGGTTTACAGATAGGGTTCGTGTTAAGGGTTACAGGGTAGGTTTAGGGTTCAGGGTTAGCGTTAGCATTAAGGCTTAAGGTTAGGATTAGGCGGGAGGTTATATTTAGGGTTAGATCTAGGCGTTAGGGTAAGGGCTAGCGTTAGGGTTAAGAGATAGGTTTAGGTTTAATGCTTAGGATTAGGGTTAGGGTTTGGGGTTAAAGTAAGTGTTAGGGGTTAGGTTTCAGGATCAAAAGTTAGGGTTATTTTTAGCTGTAGTGTTAGGGTTAGGGATAAGGGATACCATTAGCATTAAGGGTCTTCCTTACTGTAGGGTTAAGGGTTAGGCTTAGAGTTAAAGGTTAAGGTTAGGGTCAGTGTTAAGAATTAGGGTGAGGGTTAACGGTTAGGGTAAAGGTTAAGCGTTAGGGTTAGGGATTAGCGATTAGGGTTTTTGGTTAGTGTTAGGGTTAGCAGTTAGGAGTTTGTGTTTTATGAAGGGGTATGGTTAGAATTAGGATTGGGGTTAGAGTTAGGGTGAGGTATAGGGGTTAGGTTTAGGGGTTAGTTTTAGGGTAAAAGGATAGGATTAGGGTTATGAGTTGGGCTTAGGTTTAGGGTTAAAGATTACTGCTAGGGTTAGGGATAGAGTTCAGGGTTAGCTTTAGGGGTTCTGGTTAGGGTTAGGTGTTAGGTTAGTGCCAGGGTTAGGTCTAGTCGTGAGGGCAAGGTTTAGGGTTAGCTTTAAGAGCTAGGGTTAGGTTTAATGGTTAGGATTAGGATTAGGGTTAAGGGTTAGCGTAAGGCTTAGGGGTTTGGGTGAAGGGTTAGGGTTTTTGTTAGGCATAGCGTTGGGGTTAGAAGTAAGGGTTACTGTCAGTGTTAGGGTTGTAGGTAGGGTTCCGGTTAGGGTTAGCGGTTTAGAATTAGGGTTAGGGATTAGGTGTTCCAGTGATGACTAGGAGATAGGGTTAGAATTATGGGATAGGGGTTGTTCTCAGGGAATGGGTTATGCATTAACGTTAGGATAAGAGGTTAAAGTTAGGCTCACGGTGAGGTTTACGTGTTAAGGGGAGAAATAGGAACAGGGTTGGGTGTTATGTTCAGGGTTAGGGTTATCTGTTAAAGGTATTGTTTATGCTTAGCGAACGGCCCCTGTCTGCATTAGGCGGGCGGGGGGAGTTTAGGGGGCTGGGATTGTACCTGGGAACCCACTCTATCATACTCTGGGTATGGGCCCGAGGGTTTGAACACATCCACACCGACCCCACAGGAAAGAAAAAAAAAACACCGTAGCCTCCAGCTACTAATTATAATGCTAACTTGCAAAATTTTCCTGCATTTTTAAACAATGGAAAAATGAGGGTGAGATGATACTTGGAAGAATGGATTCTTGTCAGTCTCCACTAACAAAAATAGGCAAAACCAAGTCAGCTACTCCTCAGCATCGTTATGTTCGTGGCAGCCACCTTGGGTTTCAGGAAGCACAAACAAACGTTATCACAATTATGGTGAAACGCTGAACACGTGCAAATAATTTTCAACGTAGTGGTTAATTGAAAAGCTCTGCAGCATACTTCTTGGAACAAGCCAGTTACCTGTTCCCACGCAAAGAGGAGTATATAGAACCATGGTGGATTTCCAGCTGATGAAGTAAAGGATTATTAAAGGAACGGGAAGACCATGGGGATCATTGTTAATTCTCTGAAACAGAATCGGCCCTTTTCACCTGCCAAACACATGCCCACTTCTCCTCTCTGGGGATAATAAAAACTAACCAGCGAACTGACAGAGGGCCTGACCCCCCCATCCACATCGACCACACACAAAAAAAAAACCGTACCCTCCAGCTACTAATTATATTGCTAACTTGCAAAATTTCCCTGCATTTTAAAACAATCTAAAAATGGTGGTGGGATGATACTTAGAAGAAAGGCTTCTTGTCAGTCTCCACTAACAAAAATAGGCAACACCAAGTCAGCTACTCCTCAGCATAATTATGTCCGTCGCAGCCTTCTTGGGTTTCAGGAGGCACATACAAACGTTATCAAAATTATGGTGAAACGCTGAAAACCAGCAAATAATTTTCAACGTACTGGTTAATTTGAAAACTCTCCAGCATACTTCTTGGAACAGGCCAGGTACCTGTGCCCACGCATAGAGGAGTATATAGAAACATGGTGGAATCCCAGCTGATGAAGTAAAGTATTCTTAAAGGAATGAGATGACCATACGGATCCTGTTACATTCTCTGAAACAGAATCCGCACTTTTCACCTGCAAAACACATGCCCACTACTCTTCTCTGGGGATAATAAAAACAAACCAGCGATCTGACAGAGGGCCTGAACACCCATCCTGACCGACCCCACAAAAAAAAAAGTACCCTCCAGCTACTAATTATAATGCAAATTTGCAAAATTTCCCTGCATTTTTAAACAATGGAGAAATGATGGTGGGATGATACTTAGAAGAATGGTTCTTGTCAGTCTCCACTGACAGAAATAGGCAACACCAAGTCAGCTACGCCTCAGCATAGTTATGCCCATAGCAGCCATATTTGGTTTCAGTAGGCACATACACATGTTATCACAATTATGGTGAAACGCTGAAAACCTGCAAAGGATTTTCAACATACTGGTTAATTGAAAAGCTGTGAGGCATACTTCTTGGAACAAGCCAGTTACCTGTTCCCACGCAAGGAGGAGTATAGAGAACCATGGTGGATTTCCAGCTGATGAAGTAAAGGATTATTAAAGTAACGGGATGACCATGGGGATCATCGTTAATTCTCTGAAACAGAATCCGCACTTTTCACCTGCCAAAAACATGCCCACTTCTCCTCTCTGGGGATAATAAAAACTAACAAGCGAACTGACAGAGGGCCTGACCCCCCCATCCACATCGACCACACACACAAAAAAACCGTACCCTCCAGCTACTAATTATAATGCTAACTTGAAAAATTTCCCTGCCTTTTAAAACAATGGAAAAATGGTGGTGGGATGATACTTAGAAGAATGGCTTCTTGTCTGTCTCCACTAACAAAAATAGGCAACACCAAGTCAGCTACTCCTCAGCATAGTTATGTCCGTCGCAGCCTTCTTGGGTTTCAGGAGGCACATACAAACGTTATCAAAATTATGGTGAAACGCTGAAAACCTGCAAATAATTTTCAACGTACTGGTTAATTTGAAAACTCTCCAGCATACTTCTTGGAACAAGCCAGGTACCTGTGCCCACGCATAGAGGAGTATATAGAAACATGGTGGAATTCCAGCTGATGAAGCAAAGGATTCTTAAAGGAATGAGATGACCAGGCGGATCCTGTTTAATTCTCTGAAACAGAATCTGCACTTTTCACCTGCCAAACACATACCCACTACTCTTCTCTGGGGATAATAAAAACAAACCAGCGATCTCACAGAGGGCCTGAACACCCATCCTGACCGACCCCACAAAAAAAAAAAGTACCCTCCAGCTATTATTTATAATGCCAATTTGCAAAATTTCCCTGCATTTTTAAACAATGGAAAAATGATGGTGGGATGATACTTATAAGAATGGCTTCTTGTCAGTCTCCACTGACAAAAATAGGCAACACCAAGTCAGCTACGCCTCAGCATAGTTATGCCGTAGCAGCCATATTTGGTTTCAGTAGGCACATACACATGTTATCACAATTATGGTGAGACGCTGAAAACCTGCAAAGTATTTTCAACATACTGGTTAATTCAAAAGCTCTGAGGCATACTGCTTGGGACAAGCCAGTTTCCTGTGCCCACGCATAGAGCAGTATATAGAACCATGGTGGATTCCCAGCTCATGACCAAAGTATTCTTAAAGGAACGGGATTACCATGCGGATCCTGTTTAATTCTCTGAAACAGATCCGCAGTTTTCACCTGCCATACTAATACCCACTTCTCCTCTCTGGGGATAATAAAAACAAACCAGCGAACTGACAGAGGGCCTGACCAACACATCCACCCCGACCCCACAGGAAAAAAAAGAAAAAAAACACCGTAGCCTCCAGCTACTAATTATAATGCTAACTTGCAAACTTTTCCTGCATTTTTAAACAATGGAAAAATGATGGTGAGATGATACTTAGAAGAATGGATTCTTGTCAGTCTCCACTAACAAAAATAGGCAAAACCAAGTCAGCTACGCTTCAGCATCGTTATGTTCGTGGCAGCCATCTTGGGTTTCAGGAGGCACAAACAAACGTTATCACAATTATGGTGAAACGCTGAACACCTGCAAATAATATTCAGCGTACTGGTTAATTGAAAAGCTCTGCGGCATACTTCTTGGAACAAGCCAGTTACCTGTTCCCACGCAAAGAGGAGTATATAGAACCATGGTGGATTTCCAGCTGATGAAGTAAAGGATTTTTAAAGGAACGGGATGACCATGGGGATCATCGTTAATTCTCTGAAACAGATCCGCAGTTTTCACCTGCCATACTAATACCCACTTCTCCTCTCTGGGCATAATAAAAACAAACCAGCGAACTGACAGAGGGCCTGACCAACACATCCACACCGACCCCACAGGAAAAAAAAAAAAAACACCGTACCCTCCAGCTACTAATTATAATGCTAACTTGCAAAATTTCCCTGCGTTTTAAAACAATGGAAAAATGGTGGTGGGATGATACTTAGAAGAATGTCTTCTTGTCATTCTCCACTAACAAAAATAGGCAACACCAAGTCAGCTACTCCTCAGCATAGTTATGTCCGTCGCAGCCTTCTTGTGTTTCAGGAGGCACATACAAACCTTATCAAAATTATGGTGAAACGCTAAAAACCTGCAAATAATTTTCAACGTACTGGTTAATTTGGAAACTCTCCAGCATACTTCTTGGAATAACCCAGGTACCTGTGCCCACGCATAGAGGAGTATATAGAAACATGGTGTTATCCCAGCTGATGAAGCAAAGGATTCTTAAAGGAATGAGATGACCATGCGGATCCTGTTTAATTCTCTGAAACAGAATCCGCACTTTTCACCTGCCAAACACATGCCCACTACTCTTCTCTGGGGATAATAAAAACAAACCAGCGATCTGACAGAGGGACTGAACACCCATCCAGACCGACCCCACAAAAAAAAGTACCCTTCAGCTACTAATTATGGTGACAATTTGCAAAATTTCCCTGCATTTTTAAACAATGGAGAAATGATGGTGGCATGATACTTAGAAGAATGGCTTCTTGTCAGTCTCCACTGACAAAAACAGGAAACACCAAGTCAGCTACGCCTCAGCATAGTTATGTCCGTAGCAGCCATATTTGGTTTCAGTAGGCACATACACACGTTATCACAATTATGGTGAAACGCTGAACACCTGCAAAGGATTTTGAACATACTGGTTAATTGAAAAGCTCTGAGGCATACTTCTTGGAACAAGCCAGTTTCCTGTGCCCACGCATAGAGAAGTATATAGAACCATGGTGGATTCCCAGCTCATGAAGCAAAGGATTCTTAAAGGAACGGGATTACCATGTGGATCCTGTTTAATTCTCTGAAACAGATCCGCAGTTTTCACCTGCCATACAAATACCCACTTCTCCTCTCTGGGGATAATAAAAACTAACCAGCGAACTGACAGAGGGCCTGACCCCCCCATCCACATCGACCACACACAAAAAAAAAACCGTACCCTCCAGCTACTAATTATAATGCTAACTTGCAAAATTTCCCTGCATTTTAAAACAATGGAAAAATGGTGGTGGGATGATACTTAGAAGAATGGCTTCTTGTCAGTCTCCACTAACAAAAATAGGCAAAACAAGTCAGCTAGGCCTCAGCATAGTTATGTCCATCACAGCCTTCTTGGGTTTCAGGAGGCACAAACAAACATTATCACAATTATGGTGAAACGCTGAACACCTGCAAATAATTTTCAACGTAGTGGTTAATTGAAAAGCACTGCGGCATACTTCTTGGAACAAGCCAGTTACCTGTTCCCACGCAAAGAGGAGTATAGAGAACCATGGTGGATTTCCAGCTGATGAAGTAAAGGATTATTAAAGGAACGGGATGACCATGGGGATCATCGTTAATTCTCTGAAACAGAATCCGCCTTTTTCACCTGCCAAACACATGCCCACTTCTCCTCTCTGGGGATAATAAAAACTAAACAGCGAACTGACAGAGGGCCTGACCCCCCCATCCACATGGACCACACACACAAAAAAAAAACCGTACCCTCCAGCTACTAATTATAATGCTAACTTGCAAAATTTCCCTGCATTTTAAAACAATGGAAAAATGGTGGTGGGATGATACTTAGAAGAATGGCTTCTTGACAGTCTCCACTAACAAAAATAGGCAACACCAAGTCAGCTACTCCTCAGCATATTTATGTCCGTTGCAGCCTTCTTGGGTTTCAGGACGCACAAACAAACGTTATCACAATTATGGTGAAACGCTGAACACCTGCAAATAATATTCAACGTAATGGTTAATCGAAAAGCTCTGCGGAATACTTCTTGGAACAAGCCAGTTACCTGTTCCCACGCAAGGAGGAGTATAGAGAACCATGGTGGATTTCCAGCTGATGAAGTAAAGGATTATTAAAGGAACGGGATGACCATGGGTATCATCGTTAATTCTCTGAAACAGAATCCGCCCTTTTCACCTGCCAAACACATGCCCACTTCTCCTCTCTGGGGATAATAAAAACTAACCAGCGAACTGACAGAGGGCCTGACCCCCCCATCCACATCGACCACACACAAAAAAAAACCGTACCCTCCAGCTACTAATTATAATGCTAACTTGCAAAATTTCCCTGCATTTTAAAACAATGGAAAAATGGTGGTGGGATGATACTTAGAAGAATGGCTTCTTGTCCGTCTCCACTAACAAAAAGAGGCAACACCAAGTCAGCTACTCCTCAGCATAGTTATGTCCGTCGCAGCCTCCTTGGGTTTCAGGAGGCACATAAAAACGTTATCAAAATTATGGTGAAATGCTAAAAACCTGCAAATAATTTTCAACGTACTGATTAATTTGAAAACTCTCCAGCATACTTCTTGGAACAAGCCAGGTACCTGTGCCCACGCATAGAGGAGTATATAGAAACATGGTGGAATCCCAACTGATGAAGCAAAGGATTCTTAAAGGAATGAGATGACCATGCGGATCCTGTTTAATTCTCTGAAACAGAATCCGCACTTTTCACCTGCCAAACACATGCCCACTACTCTTCTCTGGGGATAATAAAAACAAACCAGCGATCTGACAGAGGGCCTGAACACCCATCCTGACCGACCCGACAAAAAAAAAAGTACCCTCCAGCTACTAATTATAATGCCAATTTGCAAAATTTCCCTGCATTTTTAAACAATGGAGAAATGATGGTGGCATGATACTTAGAAGAATGGCTTCTTGTCAGTCTCCACTGACAAAAATAGGCAACACCAAGTCAGCTACGCCTCAGCATAGTTATGTCCGTAGCAGCCATATTTGGTTTCAGTAGGCACTACGTTATCACAATTATGGTGAAACGCTGAAAACCTGCAAAGGATTTTCGACATACTGGTTAATTGAAAAGCTCTGAGGCATACTTCTTGGAACAAGCCAGTTTCCTGTGCCCACTCATAGTGAAGTATATAGAACCATGGTGGATTCCCAGCTCACGAAGCAAAGGATTCTTAAAGGAACGGGATTACCATGCGGATCCTGTTTAATTCTCTGAAACAGATCCGCAGTTTTCACCTGCCATACTAATACCCACTTCTCCTCTCTGGGGATAATAAAAATAAACCAGCGAACTGACTGAGGGCCTGACCAACCCATCCACACTGACCCCACAGAAAAAAAAAAAAAAGTACCCTCCAGCTACTAATTATAATGATAACTTGCAAAATTTCCCTGCATTTTTAAACAATGGAAAAATGATGGTGGGATGATACTTAGAAGAATGGATTCTTGTCAGTCTCCACTAACAAAAATAGGCAAAACCAAGTCAGCTATTCCTCAGCATAGTTATGTTCCTGGCAGCCATCTTGGATTTCAGGAGGCACAAACAAACGTTATCACAATTATGGTGAAACGCTGAACACCTGCAAATAATTTTTAACGTAGTGGTTAATTGAAAAGCTCTGCGGCATACTTCTTGGAACAAGCCAGTTACCTGTTCCCACGCAAAGAGGAGTATATAGAACCATGGTGGATTTACAGCTGATGAAGTAAAGGATTATTAAAGGAACGGGATGACCATGGGGTTCATCGTTAATTCTCTGAAACAGAATCCGCCATTTCACCACACAAACACATGCCCACTTGTCCTCTCTTGGGATAATAAAAACTAACAAGAAAACTGACAGAGGGCCTGACCCCCCCATCCACATCGACCACACACACACAAAAAAAACCGTACCCTCCAGCTATTAATTATAATGCTAACTTGCAAAATTTCCTTCATTTTAAAACAATGGAAAAATGGTGGTGGGATGATACTTAGAAGAATGGCTTCTTGTCAGTCTCCACTAACAAAAATAGGCAACACCAAGTCAGCTACTGCTCAGCATCGTTATGTCCGTCGCAGCCTTCTTGGGTTTCAGGAGGCACAAACAAACGTTATCACAATTATGGTGAAACGCTGAACACCTGCAAATAAATTTCAACGTAGTGGTTAATTGAAAAGCTCTGCAGCATACTTCTTGGAACAAGCCAGTTACCTGTTCCCACGCAAAGAGGAGTATATAGAACCATGGTGGATTTCCAGCTGATGAAGTAAAGGATTATTAAAGGAACGGGATGACCATGGGGATCATTGTTAATTCTCTGAAACAGAATCCGCCCTTTTCACCTGCCAAACACATGCCCACTTCTCCTCTCTGGGGATAATAAAAACTAACCAGCGAACTGACAGAGGGCCGGACCCCCCCATCCACATCGACCACACACAAAAAAAAACCGAACCCTCCAGCTAGTAACTATAATGCTAAGTTGAAAAATTCCCTGCATTTTAAAACAACGGAAAAATGGTGGTGGGATGATACTTAGAAAAATGGCTTCTTGTTAGTCTCCACTAACA
This sequence comes from Eulemur rufifrons, assembly GCF_041146395.1. Lineage (NCBI taxonomy): Eukaryota > Metazoa > Chordata > Mammalia > Primates > Lemuridae > Eulemur > Eulemur rufifrons. The sequence goes on along the minus strand of NW_027182814.1, from coordinate 3,665,366 downwards.
AAAAGAGGCAACACCAAGTCAGCTACTCCTCAGCATAGTTATGTCCGTCGCAGCCTTCTTGGGTTTCAGGAGGCACAAACAAACGTTATCACAATTATGGTGAAACGCTGAACACCTGCAAATAATTTTCAACGTAGTGGTTAATTGAAAAGCTCTGCGGCATACTTCTTGGAACAAGCCAGTTACCTGTTCCCACGCAAAGAGGAGTATATAGAACCATGGTGGATTTCCAGCTGATGAAGTTAAGGATTATTAAAGGAACGAGATGACCATGGGGATCACCGTTAATTCTCTGAAACAGAATCCGCCCTTTTCACCGGCCAAACACATGCCCACTTCTCCTCTCTGGGGATAATAAAAACAAACCAGCGAACTGACAGAGGGCCTGACCAACACTTCCACACCGACCCCACAGGAAAAAAAAAAAAAAAAAACACCGTAGCCTCCAGCTACTAATTATAATGCTAACTTGCAAAATTTCCCTGCATTTTTAAACAATGGAAAAATGATGGTGAGATGATACTTAGAAGAATGGATTCTTGTCAGTCTCCACTAACAAAAATAGGCAAAACCAAATCAGCTACGCCTCAGCATCGTTATTTTCATGGCAGCCATCTTGGGTTTCAGGAGGCACAAACAAACGTTATCACAATTATGGTGAAACCCTGAACACCTGCAAATAATTTTCAACGTAGTGGTTAATTGAAAAGCTCTGCGGCATACTTCTTGGAACAAGCCACTAACCTGTTCCCACGCAAAGAGGAGTATATAGAACCATGGTGGATTTCCAGCTGATGAAGTAAAGGATTATTAAAGGAACGGGATGACCATGGGGATCATCGTTAATTCTCTGAAACAGAATCCGCCCTTTTCACCTGACAAACACATGCCCACTTCTCCTCTCTGGGGATAATAAAAACTAACCAGCGAACTGACAGAGGGCCTGACCCTCCCATCCACATCGACCACACACACAAAAAAAAACGTACCCTCCAACTACTAATTATAATGCTAACTTGCAAAATTTCCCTTCATTTTAAAACAATGGAAAAATGGTGGTGGGATGATACTTAGAAGAATGGCTTCTTGTCAGACTCCACTAACAAAAATAGGCAACACCAAGTCAGCTACTCCTCAGCATAGTTATGTCCGTCGCAGCCATCTTGGGTTTCAGGAGGCACAAACAAACGTTATCACAATTATGGTGAAACGCTGAACACCTGCAAATAATTTTCAACGTACTGGTTAATTGAAAAGCTCTGCGGCATACTTCTTGGAACAAGCCAGTTACCTGTTCCCACGCAAAGAGGAGTATATAGAACCATGGTGGATTTCCAGCTGATGAAGTTAAGGATTATTAAAGGAACGGGATGACCATGGGGATCATCGTTAATTCTCTGAAACAGAATCCGCCCTTTTCACCTTCCAAACACATGCCCACTTCTCCTCTCTGGGGATAATAAAAACTAACCAGCGAACTGACAGAGGGCCTGACCCCCCCATCCACATCGACCACACACAAAAAAAAACCGAACCCTCCAGCTACTAACTATAATGCTAGGTTGAAAAATTCCCTGCATTTTAAAACAATGGATAAATGGTGATGGGATGATACTTAGAAGAATGGCTTCTTGTTAGTCTCCACTAACAAAAAGAGGCAACACCAAGTCAGCTACTCCTCAGCATAGTTATGTCCGTCGCAGCCTTCTTGGGTTTCAGGAGGCACAAACAAACGTTATCACAATTATGGTGAAACGCTGAACACCTGCAAATAATTTTCAACGTAGTGGTTAATTGAAAAGCTCTGCGGCATACTTCTTGGAACAAGCCAGTTACCTGTTCCCACGCAAAGAGGAGTATATAGAACCATGGTGGATTTCCAGCTGATGAAGTTAAGGATTATTAAAGGAACGAGATGACCATGGGGATCACCGTTAATTCTCTGAAACAGAATCCGCCCTTTTCACCTGCCAAACACATGCCCACTTCTCCTCTCTGGGGATAATAAAAACAAACCAGCGAACTGACAGAGGGCCTGACCAACACTTCCACACCGACCCCACAGGAAAAAAAAAAACAAAACCCCGTAGCCTCCAGCTACTAATTATAATGCTAACTTGCAAAATTTCCCTGCATTTTTAAACAATGGAAAAATGATGGTGAGATGATACTTAGAAGAATGGATTCTTGTCAGTCTCCACTAACAAAAATAGGCAAAACCAAATCAGCTACGCCTCAGCATCGTTATTTTCATGGCAGCCATCTTGGGTTTCAGGAGGCACAAACAAACGTTATCACAATTATGGTGAAACCCTGAACACCTGCAAATAATTTTCAACGTAGTGGTTAATTGAAAAGCTCTGCGGCATACTTCTTGGAACAAGCCTGTTACTTGTTCCCACGCAAAGAGGAGTATATAGAACCATGGTGGATTTCCAGCTGATGAAGTAAAGGATTATTAAAGGAACGGGATGACCATGGGGATCATCGTTAATTCTCTGAAACCGAATCCGCCCTTTTCACCTGCCAAACACATGCCCACTTCTCCTCTCTGGGGATAATAAAAACTAACCAGCGAACTGACAGAGGGCCTGACCCCCCCATCCACATCGACCACACACACAAAAAAAAAAACCGTACCCTCCAGCTACTAATTATAATGCTATCTTGCAAAATTTCCCTGCATTTTAAAACAATGGAAAAATGGTTGTTGGATGATACTTAGAAGAATGGCTTCTTGTCAGTCTCCACTAACAAAAATAGGCAACACCAAGTCAGCTACTCCTCAGCATAGTTATGTCCGTCGAAGCCTTCTTGGGTTTCAGGAGGCACATACAAACGTTATCAAAATTATGGTGAAACGCTGAAAACCTGCAAACAATTTTCAACGTACTGGTTAATTTGAAAACTCGCCAGCATACTTCTTGGAACAAGCCAGGTACCTGTGCCCACGCATAGAGGAGTATATAGAAACATGGTGGAATCCCAGCTGATGAAGCAAAGGATTCTTAAAGGAATCAGATGACCATGCGGATCCTGTTTAATTCTCTGAAACAGAATCCGCACTTTTCACCTGCCAAACACATGCCCACTACTCTTCTCTGGGGATAATAAAAACAAACCAGCGATCTGACAGTGGGCCTGAACACCCATCCTGACCGACCCCACAAAAAAAAAAAATTACCGTCCAGCTACTCATTATAATGCCAATTTGCAAAATTTCCCTGCATTTTTAAACAATGGAGAAATGATGGTGGGATGATACTTAGAAGAATGGCTTCTTGTCAGTCTCCACTGGCAAAAATAGGCAACACCAAGTCAGCTACGCCTCAGCATAGTTATGTCCGTAGCAGCCATATTTGGTTTCAGTAGGCACATACACACGTTATCACAATTATGGTGAAACGCTGAAAACCTGCAAAGGATTTTCAACATACTGGTTAATTGAAAAGCTGTGAGGCATACTTCTTGGAACAAGCCAGTTTCCTGTGCCCACGCATAGAGAAGTATATAGAACCATGGTGGATTCCCAGCTCATGAAGCAAAGGATTCTTAAAGGAACGGGATTACCATGCGGATCCTGTTTAATTCTCTGAAACAGATCCGCAGTTTTCACCTGCCATACAAATACCCACTTCTCCTCTCTGGGGATAATAAAAACAAACCAGAGAACTGACAGAGGGCCTGACCAACACATCCACAAAGACCCCACAGGAAAAAAAAAAAAAACACCGTAGCCTCCAGCTACTAATTATAATGCTAACTTGCAAAATTTTCCTGCATTTTTAAACAATGGAAAAATGATGGTGAGATAATACTTAGAAGAATGGTTTCTTGTCAGTCTCCACTAACAAAAATAGGCAAAACCAAGTCAGCTACGCCTCAGCATCGTTATGTTCGTGGCAGCCATCTTGGGTTTCAGGAGGCACAAACAAACGTTATCACAATTATGGTGAAACGCTGAACACCTGCAAATAGTTTTCAACGTACTGGTTAATTGAAAAGCTCTGCGGCATACTTCTTGGAACAAGCCAGTTACCTGTCCCACGCAAAGGGGAGTATATAGAACCATTCTGGATTTCCAGCTGATGAAGTAAGGGATTATTAAAGGAACGGGATGACCATGGGGATCATCGTTAATTCTCTGAAACAGAATCCGCCCTTTTCACCTGCCAAACACATGCCCACTTCTCCTCTCTGGGGATAATATAAACTAACCAGGAAACTGACAGAGGGCCTCATCAACACATCCACATCGACCACACACACAAAAGAAAACCGTACCCTCCAGCTACTAATTATAATGCTAACTTGCAAAATTTCCCTGCATTTTATTTTATTTTTATTTTTTATTTTTTTTTTTTTTTTGAGACAGAGTCTCACTCTGTTGCCCAGGCTAGAGTGAGTGCCGTGGCGTTAGCCTAGCTCACAGCAACCTCAAACTCCTGAGCTCAAGCGATCCTCCTGTCTCAGCCTCCCGAGTAGCTGGGACTACAGGCATGGGCCACCATGCCCGGCTAATTTTTTTTTTCTATATATATTTTTAACTGTCCATATAACTTCTTTCTATTTTTAGTAGAGATGGGGTCTCACTCTTGCTCAGGCTGGTCTCGAACTCCTGAGCTCAAACGATCCGCCCACCTCGGCCTCCCAGAGTGCTAGGATTACAGGCGTGAGCCACCGCGCCCGGCCTGCATTTTAAAATAATGGAAAAATGGTGGTGGGATGATACTTAGAAGAATGGCTTCTTGTCAGTCTCCACTAACAAAAATAGGCAACACCAAGTCAGCTACTCCTCAGCATAGTTATGTCCGTCGCAGCCTTCTTGGGTTTCAGGAGGCACAAACAAACGTTATCACAATTATGGTGAAACGCTGAAAACCTGCAAATAATTTTCAACGTACTGGCTAATTGAAAAGCTCTGCGGCATACCTCTTGGAACAACTCAGTTACCTGTTCCCAGCAAAGAGGAGTATATAGAACCATGGTGGATTTCCAGCTGATGAAGTAAAGGATTATTAAAGGAACGGGATGACCATGGGGATCATCGTTAATTCTCTGAAACAGAATCCGCCCTTTTCACCTGCCAAACACATGCCCACTTCTCCTCTCTGGGGATAATAAAAACTAACCAGTGAACTGACAGAGGGCCTGACCCACCCATCCACATCGACCACACAAAAAGAAAAACCGTACACTCCAGCTACTAATTATAATGCTAACTTGCAAAATTTCCCTGCTTTTTAAAACAATGGAAGAATGGTGGTGGGATGATACTTAGAAGAATGGCTTCTTGTCTGTCTCCACTAACAAAAATAGGCAACACCAAGTCAGCTACTCCTCAGCATAGTTATGTCTGTCGCAGGCTTCTTGGGTTTCAGGAGGCACATAGAAACGTTATCAAAATTATGGTGAAACGTTGAAAACCTGCAAATAATTTTCAACGTACTGGTTAATTTGAAAACTCTCCAGCATACTTCTTGGAACAAGCCAGGTACCTGTGTCAACGCATAGAGAAGTATATAGAGCCATGGTGGATTCCCAGCTCATGAAGCAAAGGATTCTTAAAGGAATGAGATGACCATGCGGATCCTGTTTAATTCTCTGAAACAGAATCCGCACTTTTCACCTGCCAAACACATGCCCACTACTCTTCTCTGGGGATAATAAAAACAAACCAGCGATCTGACAGAGGGCCTGAACACCCATCCTGACCAACCCCACAAAAAAAAAACTACCCTCCAGCTACTAATTATAATGCCAATTTGCAAAATTTCCCTGCATTTTTAAACAATGGAGAAATGATGGTGGGATGATACTTAGAAGAATGGCTTCTTGTCAGTCTCCACTAACAAAAATAGGCAACACCAAGTCAGCAACGCCTAGGCATAGTTATGTCCGTAGCAGCCATATTTGGTTTCAGTAGGCACATACACACGTTATCACAATTATGGTGAAACGCTGAAAACCTGCAAAGGATTTTCAACATACTGGTTAATTGAAAAGCTGTGAGGCATACTTCTTGGAACAAGCCAGTTTCCTGTGCCCACGCATAGAGAAGTATATAGAACCATGGTGGATTCCAAGCTCATGAAGCAAAGGATTCTTAAAGGAACGGGATTACCATGCGGATCCTGTTTAATTCTCTGAAACAGATCCGCAGTTTTCACCTGCCATACTAATACCCACTTCTCCTCTCTGGGGATAATAAAAAGAAACCAGCGAACTGACAGAGGGCCTGACCAACACATCCACACCGACCCCACAGGAAAAAAAAAAACAAAACACCGTAGCCTCCAGCTACTAATTATAATGCTAACTTGCAAAATTTTCCTGCATTTTTAAACAATGGAAAAATGATGGTGAGATGATACTTAGAAGAATGGATTCTTGTCAGTCTGCACTAACTAAAATAGGCAAAACCACGTCAGCTACGCCTCAGCATCGTTATGTTCGTGGCAGCCATCTTGGGTTTCAGGAGGCACAAACAAACGTTATCACAATTATGGTGAAACGCTGAACACATGTAAATAATTTTCAACGTAGTGGTTAATTGATAAACTCTGCGGCATACTTCTTGGAACAAGCCTGTTACTTGTTCCCACCCAAAGAGGAGTATATAGAACCATGGTGGATTTCCAGCTGATGAAGTAAAGGATTATTAAAGGAACGGGATGACCATGGGGATCATCGTTAATTCTCTGAAACAGAATCCGCCCTTTTCACCTGCCAAACACATGCCCACTTCTCCTCTCTGGGGATAATAAATACTAACCAGCGAACTGAAAGAGGGCCTGACCCCCCCATCCACATCGACCACACACAAAAAAAAAACCGTACCCTCCAGCTACTAATTATAATGCTAACTTGCAAAATTTCCCTGCATTTTAAAACAATGGAAAAATGGTGGTGGGATGATACTTAGAAGAATGGCTTCTTGTCAGTCTCCACTAACAAAAATAGGCAACACCAAGTCAGCTACTCCTCAGCATAGTTATGTCCGTCGCAGCTTTCTTGGGTTTCAGGAGGCACATACAAACGTTATCAAAATTATGATGAAACGCTGAAAACCTGCAAATAATTTTCAACGTAGTGGTTAATTGAAAAACTCTGCGGCATACTTCTTGGAACAAGCCAGGTACCTGTGCCCACGCATAGAGGAGTATATAGAAACATGGTGGAATCCCAGCTGATGAAGCAAAGAATTCTTAAAGGAATGAGATGACCATGCGGATCCTGTTTAAATGTCTGAAACAGAATCCGCACTTTTCACCTGCTAAACACATGCCCACTTCTCCTCTCTGGGGATAATAAAAAGAAACCAGTGAATTGACAGATGGCCTGACCAACCCATCCACACTGACCCCACAAAAAAAAAAAAAAGTACCCTCCAGCTACTAATTATAATGCTAACTTGCAAAATTTCCCTGCATTTTTAAACAATGGAAAAATGATGGTGGAATGCTTCTTAGAAGAATGGCTTCTTGTCAGTCTCCACTAACAAAAATAGGCAACACGAAGTCAGCTACGCCTCAGCATACTTATGTCCTTCGCAGCCATATTGGGTTTCAGGAGACACATACACACGTTATCACAATTATGGTGAAACACTGAAAACCTGCAAAGGATTTTCAACATACTGGTTAATTGAAAAGCTCTGAGGCATACTTCTTGGAACAAGCCAGTTTCCTGTGCCCACGCATAGAGAAGTATATAGAACCATGGTGGATTCCCAGCTCATGAAGCAAAGGATTCTTAAAGGAACGGGATTACCATGCGGATCCTGTTTAATTCTCTGAAACAGATCCGCAGTTTTCACCTGCCATACTAATACCCACTTCTCCTCTCTGGGGATAATAAAAACAAACCAGCGAACTGAAAGAGGGCCTGACCAACACATCCACACCGACCCCACACAAAAAAAAACCGTACCCTCCAGCTACTAATTATACTGCTAACTTGCAAAATTTCACTGCATTTTAAAACAATGGAAAAATGGTGGTGGGATGATACTTAGAAGAATGGCTTCTTGTCTGTCTCCACTAACAAAAATAGGCAACACCAAGTCAGCTACTCCTCAGCATAGTCATGTCCGTCGCAGCCTTCTTGGGTTTCAGGAGTCACAAACAAACGTTATCACAGTTATGGTGAAACCCTGAACACCTGCAAATAATATTCAGCGTACTGGTTAATTGAAAAGCTCTGCGGCATACTTCTTGGAACAAGCCAGTTACCTGTTCCCACGCAAAGAGGAGTATATAGAACCATGGTGGATTTCCAGCTGATGAAGTAAAGGATTATTAAAGGAACGGGATGACCATGGGGATCATCGTTAATTCTCTAAAACAGAATCCGCCCTTTTCTCCTGCCAAACACATGCCCACTTCTCCTCTGTGGTTATAATAAAAACTATCCAGCGAACTGACAGAGGGCCTGACCCCCCCATCCACATAGACCACACACAAAAATAAACCGTACCCTCCAGCTACTAATTATAATGCTAACTTGCAAAATTTCCCTGCATTTTAAAACAATTGAAAAATGGTGGTGAGATGATACTTAGAAGAATGGCTTCTTGTCTGTCTCCACTAACAAAAATAGGCAACACAAAGTCAGCTACTCCTCAGCATAGTTATGTCCGTCGCAGCCTTCTTGGGTTTCAGGAGGCACATACAAACGTTATCAAAATTATGGTGAAACGCTGAAAACCTGCAAATAATTTTCAACGTACTCGTTAATTTGAAAACTCTCCAGCATACTTCTTGGAACAAGCCAGGTACCTGTGCCCACGCATAGAGGAGTATATAGAAACATGGTGGAATCCCAGCTGATGAAGCAAAGGATTCTTAAAGGAATGAGATGACCATGCGGATCCTGTTTAATTCTCTGAAACAGAATCCGCACTTTTCACCTGCCAAATATATGCCCACTTCTCCTCTCAGGGGATAATAAAAACAAACCAGTGAATTGACAGATGGCCTGACCAACCCATCCACACTGACCCCACAAAAAAAAAAACAAAAAACAGTACCCTCCAGCTACTAATTATAATGCTAACTTGCAAAATTTCCCTGCATTTTTAAACAATGGAAAAATGATGGTGGGATGGTACTTAGAAGAATGGCTTCTTGTCAGTCTCCACTAACAAAAATAGGCAACACGAAGTCAGCTACGCCTCAGCATACTTATGTCCTTGGCAGTCATATTGGGTTTCAGGAGACACATACAGACGTTATCACAATTATGGTGAAACGCTGAAAACTTGCAAAGGATTTTCAACATACTGGTTAATTGAAAAGCTCTGAGGCATACTTCTTGGAACAAGCCAGTTTCCTGTGCCCACGTATAGAGAAGTATATAGAACCATGGTGGATTCCCAGCTCATGAAGCAAAGGATTCTTAAAGGAACGGGATTACCATGCGGATCCTGTTTAATTCTCTGAAACAGATCCGCAGTTTTCACCTGCCATACTAATACCCACTTCTCCTCTCTGGGGATAATAAAAACAAACCAGCGAACTGACAGAGGGCCTGACCAACACATCCACACCGACCCCACAGGAAAAAAAAAAAAAAACACCGTAGCCTCCAGCTACTAATTATAATGCTAACTTGCAAAATTTTCCTGCATTTTTAAACAATGGAAAAATGATGGTGGGATGATACTTAGAAGAATGGATACTTGTCAGTCTCCACTAACAAAAATAGGCAAAACCAAGTCAGCTACGCCTCAGCATAGTTATGTTCGTGGCAGCCATCTTGGGTTTCAGGAGTCACAAACAAACGTTATCACAATTATGGTGAAACGCTGAACACCTTCAAATAATTTTCAACGTACTGGTTAATTGAAAAGCTCTGCGGCATACTTCTTGGAACAAGCCAGTTACCTGTTCCCACGCAAAGAGGAGTATATAGAACCATGGTGGATTTCCAGCTGATGAAGTAAAGGATTATTAAAGGAACGGGATGACCATGGGGATCATCGTTAATTCTCTGAAACAGAATCCACCCTTTTCACCTGACAAACACATGCCCACTTCTCCTCTCTGGGGATAATAAAAACTAACCAGCGAACTGACAGAGGGCCTGACCCCCCCATCCACATCGACCACACACAAAAAAAAACCGTACCCTCCAGCTACTAATTATAATGCTAACTTGCAAAATTTCCCTGCATTTTAAATCAATGCAAAAATGGTGGTGGGATGATACTTAGAAGAATGCCTTCTTGTCAGTCTCCACTAACAAAAATAGGCAACACCAAGTCAGCTACTCCTCAGCATAGTTATGTCCGTCGCAGCCTTCTTGGGTTTCAGGAGGCACAAACAAACGTTATCAAAATTATGGTGAAACGCTGAAAACCTGCAAATAATTTTCAACGTACTGGTTAATTTGAAAACTCTCCAGCATACTTCTTGGAACAAGCCAGGTACCTGTGCCCACGCATAGAGGAGTATTTAGAAACATGGTGGAATCCCAGCTGATGAAGCAAAGGATTCTTAAAGGAATGAGATGACCATGCGGATCCTGTTTAATTCTCTGAAACAGAATCCGCACTTTTCACCTGCCAAACACATGCCCACTACTCTTCTCTGGGGATAATAAAAACAATCCAGCGATCTGACAGAGGTCCTGAATGCGGGGAGTTAGCTACGCTCCCCGCAAAGAGGTCCTTTTCTCTTTGTTCTGATCAGATCTCTAAGTTGACTACGCCAGTTTGCAGGGTGTTAGCTACGCTCCCTGCAAAGAGGTTTTTTCTTCCGATCAGGTCTCTCAGGCAGGGGTCTTCGCAAAGGATGAAAAATATAGTAGGAAACAGAAATAAAAATATAAAGTAATTGCAATAATAATACACAGAGCCAAAGATATAGTTTATGAAGTGAAAGTTTATGAAAATAGATAAAGAAGGGTATCCGGATGGAAATATTTTACCCGCATCAAATATTTCCCCGACTGAAACTCCACACAGGTATTATATAGGGTACATACAGGCTCCGGTTGCCAAGCGCAACGGGATTTTGATACTAACAGGCAGTTTGCTTTAGGGTCAAAGTCTCCTAAAAGTCTACTACAGATCCTTTAACTAACTCTAACTAGGGGAACAATGGGTTATAAAATCTTCTTGGGGCAAACTTCTAAGTTTTATGATAAGGCTATTACTTTAGCAACAAACAGAGACATCTTGGCTCTGGTGATTGTGTTCTTGGAGACAGAGATGATCCCAGAAGTCAACATGGGCTGTGCTTTGTGTTAATTACTTGAACCGCATGGTTCCATCTGGGCCCGGCTTGGGCATTAGCATATCTATCTGATTAGCTCTCATCTCCGGGGGTCCACCTGTCAGCAGCACCAGCAACCTTTGGTCCTAAGGGAGGCCTGCCTTGTCTTTCAAAACAGGTGAGAACCAAAGGCCCAGTTTACAGCTGTCTCCTTGAGATGCAGCTTCTACTGACCAGCAAGACGCCCTCCTGAGACGAGGCAGCTTTTGAACTAACACATTTATCTTTTCCTTAAGGCAAAGCCTTATTTGACTTCTGAAATCAAATCTTGTCTCCAGAAATACAGGGGGCATTTCTACAACTCAGTATTCTTAGGCTCAACATCTCCCCCTTTTTTATTTTTTGAAGAAAGTTGATGGAGTTGGACAGCCATCACAGCGAGGAGTTGGTCTCTGGATTCTTGTCTGCTTCGGAGTTTTCTCCAGACTATAAATAAACACAAGCAAAGGATTAAAATAATGCTAAAAGTTACAATAGTGGAACTCCCATAGATCTTAAGATGATAAAGTGGATCAGCTGACTCCAAACCAGAAGAGATGTCATCAATAATGTCAGCTTCAGAGAGCAATTTAAGTTTGTGACTGAAGGTACTTAATATTTCTTGTTGTAAATTTTTAATCTCTTCAGTCAGATTTCCTTGATTAAGTAGATGTTTTTTGATGTTTTCCCAAGGAAACCGAGTTTGATTATATATATGAGGTGTAACACAAAATTGAGTGATATTCCAATCACAACGAAGTCTAAGTTGCTTTTGTAGACTTATAACCTGGTCTCCCAACAAGGTGACTGCTTGCTGTAAGTCAGCCACTTGAGTAGCTAATTTAGAGTCAATTTGATTTTGTGTAGACCATAATTGATTTGAATCATGGTGCCAGTTTTGAACAAATTCAGTGGTCTGAACGGTCTGATGTAGAGCCACACCTGCGGTGGCCGCAGAAGCAGTGACAGCAATGATTCCCAAAATAGCTGCTATTAAGAGACCAATAAATCTTTTTGTACGTTTAAGAATGTGGTTAAGTAGTTTATCCAAAAGGAACATTGCTGGTGTTTCTTGCCAGACTCTATTCATTTTAACAGGTAACCACAGTCCTGTTCTGGCTTTGAAAATATAAAGTGTTTCTTTATAAGGGTTGAACTTTATAGAATTCTTAATACAGGTATAATAAGAACAGTTGTCACAGGTCACTAGGAAAGAAGGTTCTTTATAAACAGCATGTCCAATCATAAATAAGTAAGGCAGTCTAACACAAACTTGAATATAATGAGTAGAATTTAAATTAAAAGTCCATTCTCGGCTATTGTTTGTATCCAGTGTGTGTGCTAATCCAGGCCTGCAAAGGGTGCAAAGCAGCTGATATTTTCCACAATTGATCATGAATAGGGCCATCTAAAATATGAGGAGCTGGAGAGCTCATACCATCATTGAGCCATGTAATATGACTTTTAAGGTCAGTGTCTTTTACAGACATCGAGGTGGCAGTTTTATTCCAATGAAGCTTTTTAAAATTGTGAGAGGAGGCAGGATGTCCATAGGGACTCCAGTCTAGGACAACACCATAAGATGTGGACCCAGCAAGAATGCGCCCCGTGTGAGCTCTATAATTGTCCCATTGTACCCAAGTTTTAGGATCAGAAATTATTACTTTCTTACAAAGGGGTATATCTGTGGGTGCAATTTTAGAATGGCCAATAGTGATGTGTCTGGTTGCCAGACACTCTTACCACCATGCTCACCACGCAGATCATGGCAAGAAAAAGATTTACAGACGTTTTAGGTACAAATGTCCGGTTCAATATCTTGTCTGCTTCTTTGTATGTTCTCTTCAGCTGTCCCCACGTCATGGTCTGTGCCTGACGTGTCTTCTGCTTTTTCCCCTTGAGTTTCCACTCTGGGTTTGATTCTTCTGCTTGGAATCCAGACTGTTGGTCTGTCATCTGTCAAAACACAAGCAAAAACTCTCCCCCACACCTTTGCCCATCCTTTTTTCCATTTATTTTCTACATTATCTTTCCACCAGATAGGCTGGTGAGGGAAAGAGTCTGATTGTGGACTCCCATTCCAATGCTTTTCTATTGCTGTTAATTTATCTTCCTTATGAATATTCAAAAAATTTTAGGTAAATAAGGCTTGATTTATTCTGTCTTTGGGAGACTGTCTACCTCCCCCTTTTTGTTTTAATAACATGTTTTTTAAAGTTTGATGTGTACGTTCTATAATACCTTGTCCTTGAGGATTATAAGGAATGCCAGTAATGTGCTTGATGTCTCATTTAATATAAAAAGCTGCAAAAGAATGACTAGTGTAAGCAGGGCCATTGTCAGTTTTAATGGTGGCTGGGACTCCCATTTATACAAAACAGGAGTGTAAACGTGAAAGTACATGTCTAACAGTTTCTCCAGAGGATGGAGTAGCCATAATAAGACTGGAATAAGTATCTACAGTAACACGTACAATACCTAACTTGCCAAATTTAGGAATATGAGTAACATCCATTTGCCATAATTCATTTGGCGAGAGACCTCGAGGATTAAGTCCTGCAGAAAATTTAAGCTGATTAATTAATTGACAAGTGGGACAATGAGAAACAATACGTTTGGCTTGATTATTAATTGTATAATTATATTGATTATTTTTAAATCAGTTAACATTTGCCATTTGCCAGATTTCTTTTTAATAACAAATATAGGAGAATTCCACGGACTGGTGGACTCCTCTATATGTCCTGCTTGTAATTGTTCTTCTCCTAATATTTGAAGAGCACCCAATTTTTCTTGGTTTAGTGGCCACTGCTCTGTCCATATAGGCTTTTGTGATATCCAATTTAAAGCCAGAGCATAATGGTGCTTTTCAGCAGCAGTGGCCGCTATCCAAAATTTGGATAGCATAAACCATGCCGAGAAGTATGTGCCTTTGGTGCCTCGAAAGTCTTAGCCCCTTGGCTCCTTTTACCCAAACCAAAACAAGGGTTATAATTCATATTTAACATAATCTGTTTAGCAGGAGCAGATGTATTAGGTATATTGATGTATGCTCCCCATTGCTGTAACAAATCTCTTCCCCACAAATTAATAGTGATGTTAGCCACGTAAGGTTTTAAAGTGGCTGTCTGTCCATCAGGACCTGAACAATTTAAAATTTGTCGACTTTGAAATATGTCAGTCATCGTTCCTATTCCGGTAAGAACAGTAGGAACTTCTTGTAAAGGCCAAGCCTTTGGCCAAAAACTTTTAGAAATAATTGTAACATCAGCCCCAGTATCTACAAGTCCAACAAAAGATTTGCCATTTAACTTAATCTCTAATTGAGGTCTCTGGTCATTAATTAAAGCTTGCCAATACACTTTAGTTCCAGTGCTCCCAAAACCTCCTTGCCTTAGAACTTCTGTATATAAGGTAACAATAGAAGTTGTGCAATACGGTCTCTAGCCTGAATAAGATAATCAAAATTGGAACTCATCATTAACTGAAATTTTTCCTGAGTAATCTGAATCAACTATACCCAAATGTACTGAAATCCCTTTTAAGGTAAGAGAGCTCCGGTCAGTGATAAAAGCTCCGGAAAGTTGTTTATAATTTTTTTTTTTTTCCAAAATGTCCTTCATGGACGTAATCGAGACATTTTACGACAGTTTTTTGCTTTCTGGGAATGCCTTTCCCACTGCTAGCCTCAGCCAACATTTGTATTTTAAAAGCCTCTGATTTAACTTTTCGGCGAAACCCTTTTTTTTTTTTTTTTGAGCGGCGGATGTAAAAGCCGCTAACATTTTGAATTAGTATTATTAAAAGCCAATATATGTAATATTAAATTTTTTAAGTCAGGCGGACTAACCGTTTTTTGCACATCTTGTAATCTAGTGATAAAATCTACATAAGTTTCATTAACATTTTCTTTAACATCTTACACAAGAAAACACAGACTGTTTAGGAGAAGCTATCTTCTCTTATGTTCTAATACAGCACTGTTGAATTTGAGCAATAACCTGATCATCTTTTCTAAGATCTTAGTTTGTTCTTTAAAAGTTTTTTTTTTTTTAACAGCCTCTCTCAACTGTGGATCATGCTTCAGGGAATCATTTTCATTAGAGAGTAGCGGTTCCCAAGCTTAAAGCGGCTGACTTGAGCCGCGCAGAGAGCTCTTAAAGTGAAAGTTCTCCTTTAGAATTCTTTCTTTTTCTCTTTTCTATATTTTCTATAGACCCGAGAAGAGGGTCGGTACCTACTTTTATTGGCTTTATCTTATCCTGGCCCAATGCAGACGGAAGGTCCCAATTGACCTTCTCTTTTCTGCTAAAAACAGGCTCCAGATCTTTTACTAAGCTTATTTTAGGATGGATATCCTCCGTCTCGCTAAAAGAGAATTCTGAGTTAGAATGAAACAGCTGTAGAGCTTGAGAAATTAAAGAGCAGAGCTTTTAAATACATAGAGAAATTTAATTTATTTATTTATTTATTTATTTTCGGAGCGCTTTTCATAATGTTTTCATCGCCAACTACTTTTGCTGCAGCTTGAACTCACCCAGAGGTGGGAACCAATCACAGTGCTTGGAAATTAAATTAACAATTTCTCGAGATTTTTCTTTTTGGCAATTACTCTAGTACTCTTTAATAAGCTCTCAACAATTCGACATACTCAGAAAAGATAGTCTTCCTCATTATTTTAATCCGGACAGAATAATAATTTACTTTGCCCTGGAGATGTTCACTTACCTCTCACTAGGTAAGACGCGCGCGCGACTTTCAATCCACTCCAGGTCCCTTGCGATGCAATTCGGGAACTCTTCGCTCGAGCAAAGCCTTTTGCCTTCAAGACCCTATCGGAGTGTCCTGCCGACTACGCCAGTTTGCGGGGAGTTAGCTACGCTCCCCGCAAAGAGGTGCTTTTTTTTTTTTTTGTTTATAAAGTGAAAGTTTATGAAAATAGATAAAGAAGGGTATCCAGATGGAAATATTTTACCCGCATCAAATATTTCCCCGACTGAAACTCCACACAGGTATTATATAGGGTACATACAGGCTCCGGTTGCCAAGGGCAACGGGATTTTGATACTAACAGGCAGTTTGCTTTAGGGTCAAAGTCTCCTAAAAGTCTACTACAGATCCTTTAACTAACTCTAACTAGGGGAACAATGGGTTATAAAATCTTCTTGGGGCAAACTTCTAAGTTTTATGATAAGGCTATTACTTTAGCAACAAACAGAGACATCTTGGCTCTGGTGATTGTGTTCTTGGAGACAGAGATGATCCCAGAAGTCAACATGGGCTGTGCTTTGTGTTAATTACTTGAACCGCATGGTTCCATCTGGGCCCGGCTTGGGCATTAGCATATCTATCTGATTAGCTCTCATCTCCGGGGGTCCACCTGTCAGCAGCACCAGCAACCTTTGGTCCTAAGGGAGGCCTGCCTTGTCTTTCAAAACAGGTGAGAACCAAAGGCCCAGTTTACAGCTGTCTCCTTGAGATGCAGCTTCTACTGACCAGCAAGACGCCCTCCTGAGACGAGGCAGCTTTTGAACTAACACATTTATCTTTTCCTTAAGGCAAAGCCTTATTTGACTTCTGAAATCAAATCTTGTCTCCAGAAAGACAGGGGGCATTTCTACAACTCAGTATTCTTAGGCTCAACACCTGAACACCCATCCTGACCGACCCCACAAAAAAAAAAAGTACCCTCCAGCTACTAATTATAATGCCAATTTGCAAAATTTCCCTGCATTTTTAAACAATGGAGAAATGATGGTGGGATGATACTTAGAAGAATGGCTTCTTGTCAGTCTCCACTGAAAAAAATAGGCAACACCAAGTCAGCTACGGCTCAGCATAGTTATGTCCATAGCAGCCATATTTGTTTTCAGTAGGCACATACACACGTTATCACAATTATGGTGAAACGCTGAAAACCTGCAAAGGATTTTAAACATACTGGTTAATTGAAAAGCTCTGAGGCATACTTCTTGGAACAAGCCAGTTTCCTGTGCCCACGCATACAGAAGTATATAGAACCATGGTGGATTCCCAGCTCATGAAGCAAAGGATTCTTAAAGGAACAGGATTACCATGCGGATCCTGTTTAATTCTCTGAAACAGAATCGGCACTTTTCACCTGCCATACTAATACCCACTTTTCCTCTCTGGGGATAATAAAAACAAACCAGCGAACTGACAGAGGGCCTGACCAACACATCCACACCGACCCCACAGGAAAAAAAAAAAAAAAAAAAACACCGTAGCCTCCAGCTACTAATTATAATGCTAACTTGCAAAATTTTCTGCATTTTAAAACAATGGAGAAATGGTGGTGGGATGACACTTGGAAGAATGGCTTCTTGTTTGTCTCCACTAACAAAAATAGGCAACACCAAGTCAGCTACTCCTCAGCATACTTATGTCCATCGCAGCCTTCTTGGGTTTCAGGAGGCACAAACAAACGTTATCACAATTATGGTGAAACGCTGAACACCTGCAAATAATTTTCAACGTAGTGGTTAATTGAAAAGCTCTGCGGCATACTTCTTGGAACAAGCCACTTACCTGTTCCCAAGCAAAGAGGAGTATATAGAACCATGGTGGATTTCCAGCTGATGAAGTAAAGGATTATTAAAGGAACGGAATGACCATGGGGATCATCATTAATTCTCTGAAACAGAATCCGCCCTTTTCTCCTGTCAAACACCTGCCCACTTCTCCTCTCTGGGGATAATAAAAACTAACCAGCGAACTGACAGAGGGCCTGACCCCCCCATCCACATCGACCACACACAAAATAACCGTACCCTCCAGCTACTAATTATAATGCTAACTTGCAAAATTTCCCTGCATTTTAAAACAATGGAAAAATGGTGGTGGGATGATACTTAGAAGAATGGCTTCTTGTCTGTCTCCACTAACAAAAATAGGCAACACCAAGTCAGCCACTCCTCAGCATAGTTATGTCCGTCGCAGCCTTCTTGTGTTTCAGGAGGCACATACAAACGTTATCAAAATTATGGTGAAACGCTGAAAACCTGCAAATAATATTCAACGTACTGGTTAATTTGAAAATTCTCCAGCATACTTCTTGGAACAAGCCAGGTACCTGTGCCCACGCATAGAGGAGTATATAGAAACATGGTGGAATCCCAGCTGATGAAGCAAGGGATTCTTAAAGGAATGAGATGACCATGCGGATCCTGTTTAATTCTCTGAAACAGAATCCGCACTTTTCACCTGCCAAACACATGCCCACTTCTCCTCTCTGGGGATAATAAAAACAAATCAGTGAATTAACAGATGGCCTGACCAACCTATCCACACTGACCCCACAAAAAAAAAAAAAGTACCCTCTAGCTACTAATTTTAATGCTAACTTGCAAAATATCTCTGCATTTTTAAACAATGGAAAAATGAGGGCGGGATGATACTTAGAAGAATGGCTTCTTGTCAGTCTCCACTAACAAAAATAGGCAACACGAAGTCAGCTACGACTCAGCATACTTATGTCCTTGGCAGCCATATTGGGTTTCAGGAGACACATACACACGTTATCACAATTATGGGGAAATGCTGAAAACCTGCAAAGGATTTTCAACATACTGGTTAATTGCAAAGCTCTGAGGCATACTTCTTGGAACAAGCCAGGTACCTGTGCCCACGCATAGAGGAGTATATAGAAACATGGTGGATTCCCAGCTCATGAAGCAAAGGATTCTTAAAGGAACAGGATTACCATGCGGATCGTGTTTAATTCTCTGAAACAGACCGCAGTTTTCACCTGCCATACTAATACCCACTTCTCCTCTCTGGGGATAATAAAAACAAACCAGCCAACTGACAGAGGGCCTGACCAACACATCCACAAAGACCCCACAGGAAAAAAAAAAAAAAAACACCGTAGCCTCCAGCTACTAATTATAATGCTAACTTGCAAAATTTTCCTGCATTTTTAAACAATGGAAAAATCATGGTGAGATGATACTTAGAAGAATGGATTCTTGTCAGTCTCCACTAACAATAATAGGGAAAACCAAATCAGCTACGCCTCAGCATCGTTATGTTCGTGGCAGCCATCTTGGGTTTCAGGAGGCACAAACAAACGTTATCAAAATTATGGTGAAACCTTGAACACCTGCAAATAATTTTCAACGTAGTGGTTAATTGAAAAGCTCTGCGGCATACTTCTTGGAACAAGCCAGTTACCTGTTCCCACGCAAAGAGGAGTATATAGAACCATGGTGGATGTCCAGCTGATGAAGTAAAGGATTATTAAAGGAACGGGATGACCATGGGGATCATCGTTAATTCTCTGAAACAGAATCCGCCCTTTTCACCTGCCAAACACATGCCCACTTCTCCTCTCTGGGGATAATAAAAACAAACCAGCGAACATCTAGAGGGCCTTGCACCCACATCCACAGCGACCCCACACAAAAAAAAGTACCCTCCAGCTACTAATTATAATACTAACTTGCAAAATTTCCCTGCATTTTAAAACAATGGAAAAATGGTGGTGGGATGATACTTAGAAGAATGGCTTCTTGTCAGTCTCCACTAACAAAAATAGGCAACACCAAGTCAGCTACTCCGCAGCATAGTTATGTCCGTCGCAGCCTTCTTGGGTTTCAGGAGGCACAAACAAACGTTATCACAATTATGGTGAAACGCTGAACACCTGCAAATAATTTTCAACGTAGTGGTTAATTGAAAAGCTCTGCGGCATACTTCTTGGAACAAGCCAGTTACTTGTTCCCACGTAAAGGGGAGTATATACAACCATGGTGGATTTCCAGCTGATGAAGTAAAGGATTATTAAAGGAACGGGATGACCATGGGGATCATCGTTAATTCTCTGAAACAGAATCTGCCCTTTTCACCTGCCAAACACATGCCCACTTCTCCTCTCTGGGGATAATAAAAACTAACCAGCGAACTGACAGAGGGCCTGACCCCCCCCATCCACATCGACCACACACACAAAAAAACCATACCCTCCAGCTACTAATTATACTGCCAATTTGCAAAATTTCCCTGCATTTTTAATCAATGGAAAATTGATGGTGGGATGATACTTAGAAGAATGGCTTCTTGTCATTCTCCACTAACAAAAATAGGCAACACGAAGACAGCTACGCCTCAGCATACTTATGTCCTTGGCAGCCATATTGGGTTTCAGGAGACACATACAAACGTTATGAGAATTATGGTGAAACGCTGAAAACCTGCAAATAATTTTCAACCTACTGCTTAATTGAAAAGCTCTGCGGCATACTTCTTGGAACAAGCCAGTTACCTGTGCCCACACATAGAGGAGTATATAGAACCATGGTGGATTCCCAGCTGATGAAGCAAAAGTTTCCTAAAGGAACGGGATGAGCATTCCGATCCTGTTTCATTCTCTGAAACAGAATCCGAACTTTTCACCTGCCAAACACATGCCCACTTCTCCTCTCTGGGGATAATAAAAACTAACCAGCGAACTGACCGAGGGCCTGACCCCCCCCATCCACATCGACCACACACAAAAAAAAACCGTACCCTCCAGCTACTAATTATAATGCTAACTTGCAAAATTTCCATGCCTTTTAAAACAATGGAAAAATGGTGGTGGGATGATACTTGAAGAATGGCTTCTTGTCTGTCACCACTAACAAAAATAGGCAACACCAAGTCAGCTACTCCTCAGCATAGTTATGTCCGTCGCAGCCTTCTTGGGTTTCGGGAGGCACATACAAACGTTATCAAAATTATGGTGAAACGCTGAAAACCTGCAAATAATTTTCAACGTACTGGTTAATTTGAAAACTCTCCAGCAAACTTCTTGGAACAAGCTAGGTACCTGTGCCCACGCATAGAGGAGAATATAGAAACATGGTGGAATCCCAGCTGATGAAGCAAAGGTTGCTTAAAGGAATGAGATGACCATGCGGATCCTGTTTCATTCTCTGAAACAGAATCCGCACTTTTCACCTGCCAAACACATGCCCACTTCTCCTCTCTGGGGATAATAAAAACAAACCAGTGAATTGACAGATGGCCTGACCAACCCATCCACACTGACCCCCCAAAAAAAAAAAGTACCCTCCAGCTACTAATTATAATGCTAACTTGCAAAATTTCCCTGCATTTTTAAACAATGGAAAAATGCTGGTGGGATGATACTTAGAAGAATGGCTTCTTGTCAGTCTCCACTGAGAAAAATAGGCAACACCAAGTCAGCTACGCCTCAGCATAGTTATGTCCGTAGCAGCCATATTTGGTTTCAGTAGGCACATACACATGTTATCAAAATTATGGTGAAACGCTGAAAACCTGCAAAGGATTTTCAACATACTGGTTAATTGAAAAGCTCTGAGGCATACTTCTTGGAACAAGCCAGTTTCCTGTGCCCACGCATAGAGAAGTATATAGAACCATGGTGGATTCCCAGCTCATGAAGCAAAGGATTCTTAAAGGAACGGGATTACCATGCGGATCCTGTTTAATTCTCTGAAACAGATCCGCAGTTTTCACCTGCCATACTAATACCCACTTCTCCTCTCTGGGGATAATAAAAACAAACCAGCGAACTGACAGAGGGCCTCACCAACACATACACACCAACCCCACAGGAAAAAAAAAAAAAAAAACCACCGTAGCCTCCAGCTACTAATTGTAATGCTAACTTGCAAAATTTTCCTGCAGTTTTAAACAATGGAAAAATGATGGTGAGATGATACTTAGAAGAATGGATTCTTGTCAGCCTCCAGTAACAAAAATAGGCAAAACCAAGTCAGCTACGCCTCAGCATAGTTATGTTCGTGGCAGCTATCTTGGGTTTCAGGAGGCACAAACAAACGTTATCACAATTATGGTGAAACGCTGAACACCTGCAAATAATTTTCAACGTACTGCTTAATATGAAAACTCTCCAGCATACGTCTTGGAACAAGCCAGTTACCTGTTCCCACGCAAAGAGGAGTATATAGAACCATGGTGGATTTCCAGCTGATGAAGTAAAGGATTATTAAAGGAACGGGATGACCATGGGGAATCATCGTTAATACTCTGAAACAGAATCCGCCCTTTTCACCTGCTAAACACATGCCCACTTCTCCTCTCCGGGGATAATAAAAACTAACCAGCGAACTGACAGAGGGGCTGACCCCCCCATCCACATCGACCACACAAAAAAAAAAACGTACCCTCCAGCTACTAATTATAATGCTAACTTTCAAAATTTCCCTGCATTTTAAAACAATGGAAAAATGGTGGTGGGATGATACTTAGAAGAATGGCTTCTTGTCTGTCTCCACTAACAAAAATAGGCAACACCAAGTCAGCTACTCCTCAGCATAGTTATGTCTGTCGCAGCCTTCTTGGGTTTCAGGAGGCACATACAAACGTTATCAAAATTATGGTGAAACGCTGAAAACCTGCAAATAATTTTCAACGTAGTGGTTAATTGAAAAGCTCTGCGGCATACTTCTTGGAACAAGCCAGGTACCTGTGCCCACGCCTAGAGGAGTATATAGAAACATGGTGGAATCCCAGCTGATGAAGCAAAGGATTCTTAAAGGAATGAGATGACCATGCGGATCCTGTTTAATTCTCTGAAACAGAATCCGCGCTTTTCACCTGCCAAACACATGCCCACTTCTCCTCTCTGGGGATAATAAAAACAAATCAGTGAATTAACAGATGGCCTGACCAACCCATCCACACTGACCCCACAAAAAAAAAAAAGTACCCTCCAGCTACTAATTTTAATGCTAACTTGCAAAATTTCTCTGCATTTTTAAACAATGGAAAAATGATGGCGGGATGATACTTAGAAGAATGGCTTCTTGTCAGTCTCCACTAACAAAAGTAGGCAACACGAAGTCAGCTACGCCTCAGCATACTTATGTCCTTGGCAGCCATATTGGGTTTCAGGAGACACATACACATGTTATCACAATTATGGTGAAACGCTGAAAACCTGCAAAGGATTTTCAACATACTGGTTAATTGAAAAGCTCTGAGGCATACTTCTTGGAACAAGCCAGTTTCCTGTGCCCATGGATAGAGAAGTATATAGAACCATGGTGGATTCCCAGCTCATGAAGCAAAGGATTCTTAAAGGAACAGGATTACCATGCGGATCGTGTTTAATTCTCTGAAACAGATCCGCAGTTTTCACCTGCCATACTAATACCCACTTCTCCTCTCTGGGGATAATAAAAACAAACCAGCCAACTGACAGAGGGCCTGACCAACACATCCACACCGACCCCACAGGGAAAAAAAAAAAAAACACCGTAGCCTCCAGCTACTAATTATAATGCTAACTTGCAAAATTTTCCTGCATTTTTAAACAATGGAAAAATGATGGTGAGATGATACTTAGAAGAATGGATTCTTGTCAGTCTCCACTAACAATAATAGGGAAAACCAAATCAGCTACGCCTCAGCATCGTTATGTTCGTGGCAGCCATCTTGGGTTTCAGGAGGCACAAACAAATGTTATCACAATTATGGTGAAACCCTGAACACCTGCAAATAATTTTCAACGTAGTGGTTAATTGAAAAGCTCTGCGGCATACTTCTTGGAACAAGCCAGTTACCTGTTCCCACGCAAAGAGGAGTATATAGAACCATGGTGGATTTCCACCTGATGAAGTAAAGGATTATTAAAGGAACGGGATGACCATGGGGATCATCGTTAATTCTCTGAAACAGAATCCGCCCTTTTCACCTGCCAAACACATGCCCACTTCTCCTCTCTGGGGATAATAAAAACAAACCAGCGAACATCTAGAGGGCCTTGCACCCACATCCACAGCGACCCCACAAAAAAAAAAGTACCCTCCAGCTACTAATTATAATACTAACTTGCAAAATTTCCCTGCGTTTTAAAACAATGCGAAAATGGTGGTGGGATGATACTTAGAAGAATGGCTTCTTGTCAGTCTCCACTAACAAAAATAGGCAACACCAAGTCAGCTACTCCGCAGCATAGTTATGTTCGTCGCAGCCTTCTTGGGTTTCAGGAGGCACAAACAAACGTTATCACAATTATGGTGAAACGCTGAACACCTGCAAATAATTTTCAACGTAGTGGTTAATTGAAAAGCTCTGCGGCATACTTCTTGGAACAAGCCAGTTACTTGTTCCCACGTAAAGAGGAGTATATAGAACCATGGTGGTTTTCCAGCTGATGAAGTTAAGGATTATTAAAGGAACGGGATGACCATGGGGATCATCGTTAATTTTCTGAAACAGAATCTGCCCTTTTCACCTGCCAAACACATGCCCACTTCTCCTCTCTGGGGATAATAAAAACTAACCAGCGAACTGACAGAGGGCCTGACCCCCCCATCCACATCGACCACACACACAAAAAAACCGTACCCTCCAGCTACTAATTATAATGCTAACTTGCAAAATTTCCCTGCATTTTAAAACAATGCAAAAATGGTGGTGGGATGATACTTAGAAGAATGGCTTCTTGTCTGTCTCCACTAACAAAAATAGGCAACACCAAGTCAGCTTCTCCTCAGCATAGTTATGTCCGTCGCAGCGTTCTTGACTTTCAGGAGGCACATACAAACGTTATCAAAATTATGGTGAAACGCTGAAAACCTGCAAATAATTTTCAACATACTGGTTAATTTGAAAACTCTCCAGCATACTTCTTGGAACAAGCTAGGTACCTGTGCCCACACATAGAGGAGTATATAGAAACATGGTGGAATCCCAGCTGATGAAGCAAAGGTTGCTTAAAGGAATGAGATGACCATGCGGATCCTGTTTAATTCTCTGAAACAGAATCCGCACTTTTCACCTGCCAAACACATGCCCACTTCTCCTCTCTGGTGATAATAAAAACAAACCAGTGAATTGACAGATGGCCTGACCAACCCATCCACACTGACCCCAAAAAGAAAAAAAAAAAAGTACCCTCCAGCTACTAATTATAATGGTAACTTGCAAAATTTCCCTGCATTTTTAAACAATGGAAAAATGATGGTGGGATGATACTTAGAAGAATGGCTTCTTGTCAGTCTCCACTAACAAAAATAGGCAACACGAAGACAGCTACGCCTCAGCATACTTATGTCCTTGGCAGCCATATTGGGTTTCAGGAGACACATACACACGTTATCAGAATTATGGTGAAACGCTGAAAACCTGCAAATAATTTTGAACGTACTGCTTAATTGAAAAGCTCTGCGGCATACTTCTTGGAACAAGCCAGTTACCTGTGCCCACACATAGAGGAGTATATAGAACCATGGTGGATTCCCAGCTGATGAAGCAAAAGTTTCCTAAAGGAACGGGATGAGCATGCCGATCCTGTTTCATTCTCTGAAACAGAATCCGAACTTTTCACCTGCCAAACACATGCCCACTTCTCCTCTCTGGGGATAATAAAAACTAACCAGCGAACTGACAGAGGGCCTGACCCCCCCCATCCACATCGACCACACACAAAAAAAACACGTACCCTCCAGCTACTAATTATAATGCTAACTTGCAAAATTTCCCTGCCTTTTAAAACAATGGAAAAATGGTGGTGGGATGATACTTGAAGAATGGCTTCTTGTCTGTCACCACTAACAAAAATAGGCAACACCAAGTCAGCTACTCCTCAGCATAGTTATGTCCGTCGCAGCCTTCTTGGGTTTCAGGAGGCACATACAAACGTTATGAGAATTATGGTGAAACGCTGAAAACCTGCAAATAATTTTCAACGTACTGCTTAATTGAAAAGCTCTGCGGCATACTTCTTGGAACAAGCCAGTTACCTGTGCCCACACATAGAGGAGTATATAGAACCATGGTGGATTCCCATCTGATGAAGCAAAAGTTTCCTAAAGGAACGGGATGAGCATGCCGATCCTGTTTCATTCTCTGAAACAGAATCCGAACTTTTCACCTGCCAAACACATGCCCACTTCTCCTCTCTGGGGATTATAAAAACTATCCAGCGAACTGACCGAGGGTCTGACCCCCACCATCCACATCGACCACACACAAAAAAAACCCGTACCCTCCAGCTACTAATTATAATGCTAACTTGCAATATTTCCCTGCCTTTTAAAACAATGGAAAAATGGTGGTGGGATGATACTTGAAGAATGGCTTCTTGTCTGTCACCACTAACAAAAATAGGCAACACCAAGTCAGCTACTCCTGAGCATAGTTATGTCCGTCGCAGCCTTCTTGGGTTTCAGGAGGCACATACAAACGTTATGAGAATTATGGTGAAACGCTGAAAACCTGCAAATAATTTTCAACGTACTGGTTAATTTGAAAACTCTCCAGCTTACTTCTTGGTACAAGGCAGGTACCTGTCCCCACGCATAGAGGAGTATATAGAAACATGGTGGAATCCCAGCTGATGAAGGAAAGGATTCTTAAAGGAATGAGATGACCATTCGGATCCTGTTTCATTCTCTGAAACAGAATCCGCACTTTTCACCTGCCAAACACATGCCCACTTCTCCTCTCTGGGGATAATAAAAACAAACCAGTGAATTGACAGATGGCCTGACCAACCCATCCACACTGACCCCACAAAAAAAAAAAAAGTACCCTCCAGCTACTAATTATAATGATAACTTGCAAAATTTCCCTGCATTTTTAAACAATGGAAAATTGGTGGTGGGATGATACTTAGAAGAATGGCTTCTTGTCAGTCTCCACTAACAAAAATAGGCAACACGAAGTTAGCTACGCCTCAGCATACTTATGTACTTTACAGCCATATTGGGTTTCAGGAGACACATACAAACGTTATCAAAATTATGGTGAAACGCTGAAAACCTGCAAATAATTTTCAACGTAGTGGTTAATTGAAAAGCTCTGCGGCATACTTCTTGGAACAAGCCAGTTACCTGTGCCCACACATAGAGGAGTATATAGAACCATGGTGAATTCCCAGCTGATGAAGCAAAAGTTTCCAAAATGAACGGGATGAGCATGCGGATCCTGTTTCATTCTCTGAAACAGAATCCGAACTTTTCACCTGCCAAACACATGCTCACTACTCATCTCTGGGGATAATAAAAACAAACCAGCGATCTGACAGAGGGCCTGAACACCCATCCTGACCGACCCCACAAAAAAAAAAAGTACCCTCCAGCTACTAATTATAATGCCAATTTGCAAAATTTACCTGCATTTTTAAACAATGGAGAAATGATAGTGGGATGATACTTAGAAGAATGGCTTCTTGTCAGTCTCCACTGAGAAAAATAGGCAACACAAAGTCAGCTACGCCTCAGCATAGTTATGTCCGTAGCAGCCATATTTGGTTTCAGTAGGCACATACACACGTTATCACAATAATGGTGAAACGCTGAAAACCTGCAAAGGATTTTCAACATACTGGTTAATTAAAAAGCTCTGAGGCATACTTCTTGGAAGAAGCCAGTTTCCTGTGCCCACGCATAGAGAAGTATATAGAACCATGGTGGATTCCCAGCTCATGAAGCAAAGGATTCTTAAAGGAACGGGATTACCATGCGGATCCAGTTTAATTCTCTGAAACAGATCCGCAGTTTTCACCTGCCATACTAATACCCACTTCTCCTCTCTGGAGATAATAAAAACAAACCAGCGAACTGACAGAGGGCCTGACCAACACATCCACACCGACCCCACAGGAAAAAAAAAAAAAAAAAACACCGTAGCCTCCAGCTACTAATTATAATGCTAACTTGCAAAATTTTCCTGCATTTTTAAACAATGAAAAAATGATAGAGAGATGATACTTAGAAGAATGGATTCTTGTCAGTCTCCACTAACAAAAATAGGCAAAACCAAGTCAGATACGCCTCAGCATCGTTATGTTCGTGGCAGCCATCTTGGGTTTTAGGAGACACAAGCAAACGTTATCACAATTATGGTGAAACGCTGAACACCTGCAAATAATTTTCGACGTACTGGTTAATATGAAAACTCTCCAGCATACTTCTTGGGACAAGCCAGTTACCTGTTCCCACGCAAAGAGGAGTATATAGAACCATGGTGGATTTCCAACTGATGAAGTAAAGGATTATTAAAGGAACGGGATGACCATGGGGATCATCGTTAATACTCTGAAACAGAATCCGCCCTTTTCACCTGCTAAACACATGCCCACTTCTCCTGTCTGGGGATAATAAAAACTAACCAGCGAACTGACAGAGGGCCTGACCCCCCCCATACACATCGACCACACACAAAAAAAAACCGTACCCTCCAGCTACTAATTATAATGCTAACTTGCAAAATTTCCCTGCATTTTAAAACAATGGAAAAATGGTGGTGGGATGATACTTAGAAGAATGGCTTATTGTCTGTCTCCACTAACAAAAATAGGCAACACCAAGTCAGCTACTCCTCAGCATAGTTATGTCTGTCGCAGCCTTCTTGGGTTTCAGGAGGCAGATACAAACGTTATCAAAATTATGGTGAAACGTTGAAAACCCGCAAGTAATTTTCAACGTAGTGGTTAATTGAAAAGCTCTGCGGCATACTTCTTGGACAAGCCAGGTACCTGTGCCCACGCATAGAGGAGTATATAGAAACATGGTGGAATCCCAGGTGATGAAGCAAAGTGTTCTTAAAGGAATGAGATTACCATGCGGATCCTGTTTAATTCTCTGAAACAGAATCCGCACTTTTCACCTGCCAAACACATGCCCACTTCTCAACTCCGGGGATAATAAAAACTAACCAGCGAACTGACAGAGGGCCTGACCCCCCCATCCACATCGACCACACACAAAAAAAAACCGTACCCTCCAGCTACTAATTATAATGCTAACTTGCAAATTTTCCCTGCATTTTAAAACAATGGAAAAATGGTGGTGGGATGATACTTAGAAGAATGGCTTCTTGTCTGTCTCCACTAACAAAAATAGGCAACACCAAGTCAGCTACTCCTCAGCATAGTTATGTCCGTCGCAGCCTTCTTGGGTTTCAGGAGGCACATACAAACGTTATCAAAATTATGGTGAAACGCTGAAAACCTGCAAATAATTTTCAACGTAGTGGTTAATTGAAAAGCTCTGCGGCATACTTCTTGGAACAAGCCAGGTACCTGTGCCCACGCATAGAGGAGTATATAGAAACATGGTGGAATCCCAGCTGATGAAGCAAAGGATTCTTAAAGGAATCAGATGACCATGCGGATCCTGTTTAATTCTCTGAAACAGAATCCGCACTTTTCACCTGCCAAACACATGCCCACTACTCTTCTCTGGGCATAGTAAAAACAAACCAGCGATCTGACAGAGGGCCTGAACACCCATCCTGACCGACCCCACAAAAAAAAAAAGTACCCTCCAGATACTAATTATAATGCCAATTTGCAAAATTTCCCTGCATTTTTAAACAATGGAGAAATCATAGTGGTATGATACTTAGAAGAATGGCTTCTTGTCAGTCTCCACTGAGAAAAATAGGCAACACCAAGTCAGCTACGCCTCAGCATAGTTATGTCCGTAGCAGCCATATTTGGTTTCAGTAGGCACATACACACGTTATCACAATTATGGTGAAACGCTGAAAACCTGCAAAGGATTTTCAACATACTGGTTAATTGAAAAGCTCTGAGGCATACTTCTTGGAACAAGCCAGTTTCCTGTGCCCACGCATAGAGAAGTATATAGAACCATGGTGGATTCCAAGCTCATGAAGCAAAGGATTCTTAAAGGAACGGGATTACCATGCGGATCCTGTTTAATTCTCTGAAACAGATGCGCAGTTTTCACCTGCCATACTAATACCCACTTCTCCTCTCTGGAGATAATAAAAACAAACCAGCGAACTGACAGAGGGCCTGACCAACACATCCACACAGACCCCACAGGAAAAAAAAAAAAAACACCGTAGCCTCCAGCTATTAATTATAATGCTAACTTGCAAAATTTTCCTGCATTTTTAAACAATGGAAAAATGATGGTGAGATGATACTTAGAAGAATGGATTCTTGTCAGTCTCCACTAACAAAAATAGGCAAAACCAAGTCAGCTACGCCTCAGCATCGTTATGTTCGTGGCAGCCATCTTGGGTTTCAGGAGGCACAAACAAACGTTATCACAATTATGGTGAAACGCTGAACACCTGCAAATAATTTTCAACGTACTCGTTAATTGAAAAGCTCTGCGGCATCCTTCTTGGAACAAGCCAGTTACCTGTTCCCACGCAAAGAGGAGTATATAGAACCATGGTGGATTTCCAGCTGATGAAGTAAAGGATTATTAAAGGAACGGGATAGGCATGGAGATCATCGTTAATTCTCTGAAACAGATTCCGCCCTTTTCACCTGCCAAACACATGCCCACTTCTCCTCTCTGGGGATAATAAAAACTAACCAGCTAACTGACAGAGGGCTTGACCTCCCCATCCACATCGACCACACAGAACAAAAAAACCGTACCCTCCAGCTACTAATTATAATGCTAACTTCCAAAATTTCCCTTCATTTTTAACCAACGGAAAAATGATGGCGGCATGATACTTAGAAGAATGGCTTCTTGTCAGTCTCCACTAACAAAAATCGGCAAAACCAAGTCAGCTACGCCTCAGCATAGTTATGTCTGTGGCAGCCATCTTGGGTTTCAAGGCACATACAAACGTTGTCGCAATTATGGTGAAACGCTGAACACCTGCAAATAATTTTCAATGTACTTTTTATTTGAAACTCTCTGTGGCATACTTCTTGGAACAAGCCAGTAACCTGTCGCCACCCATACGGGAGTATATAGAACCATGGTGGTTTCCCAGCTGATGAAGCAAAGCATTCTTAAAGGAAGCGGATGACCATGCGGATCCTGTTTAATTTTTGAAACAGAATCCGCACTTTTCACCTGCCAACAACATGCCCACTTCTCCTCTCTGGGGATAATAAAAACAAACCAGCGAACATCTAGAGGGCCTTGCACCCCCATCCACACCGACCCCACAAAAAAAAAAAAAAGTACCCTCCAGCTACTAATTATAATACTAACTTGCAAAATTTCCCTGCATTTTAAAACAATGGAAAAATGGTGGTGGGATGATACTTAGAAGAATGGCTTCTTGTCAGTCTCCACTAACAAAAATAGGCAACACCAAGTCAGCTACTCCGAAGCATAGTTATGTCCGTCGCAGCCTTCTTGGGTTTCAGGAGGCACAAAGAAACGTTATCACAATTATGGTGAAACACTGAAAACCTGCAAATAATTTTCAACGTAGTGGTTAATTGAAAAGCTCTGCGGCATACTTCTTAGAACAAGCCAGTTACTTGTTCCCACGCAAAGAGGAGTATATAGAACCATGGTGGATTTCCAGCTGATGAAGCTAAGGATTATTAAAGGAACGGGATGACCATGGGGATCATCGTTAATTCTCTGAAACAGAATCCACCCTTTCACCTGCCAAACACAAGCCCACTTCTCCTCTCTGGGGATAATAAAAACTAACCAGCGAACTGACAGAGGGCCTTACCCCCCCATCCACATCGACCACACACAAAAAAAAACCGTACCCTCCAGCTACTAATTATAATGCTAACTTTTAAAATTTCCCTGCATTTTAAAACAATGGAAAAATGGTGGTGGGATGCTTCTTAGAAGAATGGCTTCTTGTCAGTCTCCACTAAAAAAAATAGGCAACACCAAGTCAGCTACTCCTCAGCATAGTTATGTCCGTCGCAGCCTTCTTGGGTTTCAGGAGGCACATACAAACGTTATCAAAATTATGGTGAAACGGTGAAAACCTGCAAATAATTTTCAACGTACTGGTTAATTTGAAAACTCTCCAGCATAGTTCTTGGAACAAGCCAGGTACCTGTGCCCACGAATAGAGGATTATATAGAAACATGGTGGAATCCCAGCTGATGAAGCAAAGGATTCTTAAAGGAATAAGATTACCATGCGGATCCTGTTTAATTCTCTGAAACAGAATCCGCACTTTTTACCTGCCAAACACATGCCCACTTCTCCTCTCTGGGGATAATAAAAACAAACCAGTGAATTGACAGATGGCCTGACCAACCCATCCACACTGACCCCACAAAAAAAAAAAAAGTACCCTCCAGCTACTAATTATAATGCTAACGTGCAAAATTTCCCTGCATTTTTAAACAATGGAAAAATGGTGGTGGGATGATACTTAGAAGAATGGCTTCTTGTCAGTCTCTGCTAACAAAAATAGGCAACACGAAGTCAGCTACGCCTCAGCATACTTATGTCCTTGGCAGCCATATTGGGTTTCAGGAGACACATACAAACGTTATCAAAATTATGGTGAAACGCTGAAAACCTGCAAATAATTTTCAACGTACTGCTTAATTGAAAAGCTCTGCGGCATACTTCTTGGAACAAGCCAGTTACCTGTGCCCACACATAGAGGAGTATATAGAACCATGGTGGATTCCCAGCTGATGAAGCAAAAGTTTCCAAAAGGAACGGGATGAGCATGCGGATCCTGTTTCATTCTCTGAAACAGAATCCGCACTTTTCACCTGCCAACAACATGCCCACTACTCTTCTCTGGTGATAATAAAAACAAACCAGCGAACATCTAGAGGGCCTGAACACCCATCCTGACCGACCCCACAAAAAAAAAAAGTACCCTCCAGCTACTAATTATAATGCTAACTTTCACAATTTCCCTGCATTTTTAAACAATTGAAAAATCATGGTAGGATGATACTTAAAAGAATGGCTTCTTGTCAGTCTCAACTGACAAAAATAGGAAACACCAAGTGAGCTACGCCTCAGCATAGTTATGTCCGTGGCAGCCATCTTGGATTTCAGCAGGCACATACAAACGTTATCACGATTATGGTGAAACGCTGAAAACCTGCAAATAATTTTCAACGTAGTGGTTAATTGAAAAGCTCTGCGGCATACTTCTTGGAACAAGCCAGGTACCTGTGCCCACGCAAAGAGGAGTATATAGAACCATGGTGGATTCCCAGCTGATGAAGCAAAGGATTCTTTTTTTTTTTTTTTTTTTTTTTTGTTGAGACAGAGTCTCAATTTGTTGCCCAGGCTAGAGTGAGTGCCGTGGCGTCAGCTTAGTTCACAGCAACCTCAGACTCCTCGGCTTAAACGATCCTACTGCCTCAGCCTCCCGAGTAGCTGGGACTACAGGCATGCGCCACTATGCCCGGCTAATTTTTTCTATATAGATTTTTAGTTGTCCATATAATGTCTTTCTATTTTTAGTAGAGACGGGGTCTCGCTCTTGCTCAGGCTGGTCTCGAACTCCTGACCTCGAGCGATCCACCTGCCTCGGCCTCCCAGAGTGCTAGGATTACAGGCGTGAGCCACCGCGCCCTTCCAGGATTCTTAAAGGAATGGGATGACCATGCGAATGCTGTTTAATTCTCTGAAAGAGTATCCGCACTTTTCAGCTGCCATCAAATGCCGACTTCCCCTCTCTGGGGATAATAAAAACAAACCAGCAAATTTATAGAGGGCCTGACCCCCCCATCGACACCGACCCGAGGGAAAAAAAAAAAAAAAAACGTACCCTCCAGCTACTAATTATAAAGCTAACTTGCAAAATTTCCCTGCATTTTTTAACAATGGAAAAATGACGGTGGGCTTATACTTAGAATGGCTTCTTGTTAGTCTCCGCTGACAAAAATAGGCAACACCAAGTCGGCTACACCTCAGCATAGTTATGTCCGTGGCAGCCATCTTGGGTTTCAGGAGGCACATACAAACGTTATTACAATTAGGGTGAAATGCTGAAAACCTGCAAATAATTTTCAACGTACTGGTTAATTGAAAAGCTCTGCGGCATACTTCTTGGAACAAGCCAGTTACCTGTGCCAACGCATAGAGGAGTATATAGAACCATGGTGGATTCCCAGCTGATGAAGCAAAGGATTCTTAAAGGAATGGGATGATCATGTGGATCCTGTTTAATTCTCTGAAATAGAATCCACACTTTTCACCTGCCAAACACATGCCCACTTGTCCTCTCTGGGGATAATAAAAGAAAACCAGCGAACTCACAGAGGGCCTGAAACGCCCATCCACTCCTACCCCACAAGAAAAGAAAAAAAAATACGTACCCTACATCTAATTATAATACTAACTTGCAAAATTTCCCTCCGTTTTTACGCAATGGAAAAATGATGGTGGGATGATACTTAGAAGAATGTCTTCTTGTCAGTCTCCACTAACAAAAATAGGCATCAACAAGTCAGCTATGCCTCAGCATATTTATATCCGTGGCAGCCATCTTGGGTTTAAGGAGGCACATTGAAGCGTTATCACAATTACGGTTAAACATGCTAAAAACCTGACAATTCTAAAAGTACTGGTTAATTCAAAAGCTCTGTCGCATACTTCTTGGAACAAGCCAGTTACCTGTGCCCATGCAAAGAGAGGTCTAGAGAACCATGGTGGATTCCCAGGTGATGAATCAAAGGATTCTTAAAGGAACAGGCTCAAAAGTGCAGATCCTGTTTCAGTCTAAGTGTGAAACAGGATCCGCACATTTTGCCTGCAACACACATTCGCCCTTCTCATCTCTAGGGATAACAAAAACAGCCCATCGGATTTACAGATGCCCTGCCCCCGGCCCCCACCACCCCACACAAAATAGTCTGCTCCAGCGACTCGTCCTTATGCTATCTGGTGAAAGATCATAAGCCTTTTAAAAAACTGGAGATAGGATGGTAGAATTATACCTAAAAGACTGGCTTATTGCCAGATTCCCATACCAAGTATTGGCAACAGCAAGTGATGTAGGCCTCAGCATAGGTTTGTCCATGGCAGCCATCTTGGGTTTAAGGAGACACAGATGAACCTTATAACAATTATAATAAAAGGTGCTGCGAAAGCTGTTAAATAATTCTCATGGTAGTGGTTATTTCAAAAGCTCTGCGGCATACTTCTATGAACTAGCCAGTTAACTGGGCCCATGCATAGTGCGGTGTAGAGAACTATGGTGGATTCCCAGCTGATGAAGCAAAGGATTCTTAAAGGAACAGGATGAACATGCGGATCCTGTTTCATACTCTGAAACAGGATCTGCACTTTTCACCTGCCAAACACATGCCCACTTCTCCTCTCTGGGGATAATAAAAAGAAACCACAGAACTGGCGGAGGGCTTGCCGCACCAGCCCCCAGACCCCACATAAAAACTTCCCGTCCAGCGACTCCTTGTTATTCTAACTGCCAAAAGGTGCTCTGACTTTTAAAATAGTGGAGAAGGATGGTGAAATGATACTTAAAAGAATGTATTCTTTCCAGTCTCCAGTATCAAGGATCGGCCACACAAAGTGAGCTCGGCCTCAGCATAGTTTTGTCCATGGCAGCCATCTCGAGACGAACCTTATGACAATTATGATGAAAGGTGCTGCAAAACCTGGCAAATAATTCTCAACGTAGTGGTTTTTTCAAAAGCTCTGTGGAATACTTCTTGGAACCCTTCAGTTTTCTGGGCCCACGCATAGAAGGGTCTAGAGAACCATGATGGATTCCCAGGTGATGAATCAAAGGATTCTTAAAGGAACAGGCTGAAAAGTGCGGATCCTGTTTCAGTCTGAGACTGAAACACTATATGCACTTTTTGCCTGCAACACACATGCCCACTTCTCCTCTCTAGGGATAATAAAAACAATCAATCGGATTGACAGATGTCCTCCCCCGCCCCCCAACACTGTACACAAAAAGGTCCCCTCCAGCGACTCATCCTTATGCTATCTGGCGAAAGGTCCTCTGCGTTTTAAAATAATGAAGATAGGATGGTGGAATTATACTTAAAATACTGGCCTTTTGCCAGACTCCCATACCAATTATTGGCAACAGGAAGTGACCTAGGTGTCAGCATAGGTTTGTCCGTGGCTGCCATCTAGGGTTTTAGGAAGCACAGATGAACCTTATCAAAATTATGGTAAAAGTGCTGGAAAAGCTGGCAAATAATTTCCATAGTAGTGGTTATTTCAAAAGCTCTGAGGAAAACTTCTTGGAACCAGGCAGTTTTCTGTGTGCACTAAAAGAGGGGTCTAGAGAACCATGGTGGATTCCCAGCTGATGAAGCAAAGGATTCTTAATGGAACGGGGTGAAAAGTGCAGATCCTGTGTCTGTCTAAGACTGAAACAGGACGCACACTTTTCACCTGCCACACACATGCCCACTTTTCCTCTCTGGGGATAATAAAAACAAACCAGCGAACTGACAAAGGGCCTGCCCCCCTTCCACCCACGCAGATCCCCCCCAAAAAAATTCCCCTCCAGCTACTAATTATTATGCTAACTTGCAAAATTTCCCTGCATTTTTAAACAATGGAGAAAGGACGGTGGAGTGATACTTAGAAGAATGGCTTCTTGTCAGTCTCCACTAACAAAAATAGGCAACACCAAGTCAGCTACGCCTCAGCATAGTTATGCCCGTGGCAGCCATGTTGGGTTTAAGGAGGCACATACAAACTTTATCATAATTATGGTGAAACGTGCTGAAAACCCGGCAAATAATTCTCAACGTACTGTTTAATTCAAAAGCTCTGTGGCATACTTCTTGGAAGAAGCCAGTTACCTGGGCCCACGCATAGAGGGGTCTAGAGAACCATGGTGGATTCCAAGGTGATGAATCTAAGGATTCTTAAAGGAACAGGCTGAAAAGTGCAGATCCTGACTGAAACAGGATTCTGACTTTTTGCCTGCAACACACATGCCCACTTCTCCTCTCTAGGGATAACAAAAACAACCCATCGGATTGACAGATGGCCTGCCCCCGCCCCCCACCACCCCACACAAAATCGTGCCCTCCAGCGACTGATCCTTATGCTATCTGGCAATACGTCCTCTGCCTTTTAAAATAATGGAGATAGAATGGTGGAATTATACCTAAAAGACTGGCTTATTGCCAGACTCCCATACCAAGTATTCGCAACAGCAAGTCACCTAGGCCTCAGCACACGTTTGTCCCTGGCAGCCATCTTGGGTTTAAGGAGGCACAGATGAACCTTATCACAATTATGGTGAAAGGTGCTGCAAAAGCGGTCAAGTAATTCTCATGGTAGTGGTTACTTGAAAAGCTCTGCGGCATAATTCTTTGAACTAGCCAGTTAACTGGGCCCACGCATAGAGCAGTCTAGAGGCCCATGGTGGATTCCCAGCTGATGAAGCAAGAGATTCTTAATGGAACGTGGTGAAAAGTGTGGTTTCTGTTTCAGTCTAAGACAGAAACGGGATCCGAACTTTTCACCTGCCACACACATGCCCACTTCTCCGGTCTGGGGAAAATAAAAACAATCCAGCGAACTGACAGAGGGCCTGCGCCCCCCACCCACACCGACCCCACAAATAAAAATGTCCCCTCCAGCTACTAATTATTATGCTAACTTGCAAAGGTTTCCGTGCATTTTAAAATAATGGGGAAAGTATGGTGGAATGATACTTAAAAGAATGGCCTCCTTCCAGCCTCCAGTAACAAGTGTCGTGAAATCCAAGTGACCTAGGCCTCAGCATAGTTTTCTCCGTGGCAGCCATCTTGTGTTTAAGGAGGCACAGACGATCCTTATCACAATTATGGTGATATGTGCTGCAGAAACTGGCAAATAATTCTACACGTAGTGTTTATCTCAAAAGCTGTGCAGCATACATCTTGGTACAGGCCAGTTCATGGGCCCATGCATGGAGGGTTCTAAGGAACCATGGTGGATTCCCAGCTGATGAATCAAAGGATTTTTAATGGAACCAGCTGAAAAGTGCGGATACTGTTTCAGTCTAACTGAAACAGGATCCGCACATTTCACCTGCCACAAATATATCCACTTCCCTGTCTGGGCATAATAAACACAAACAACCAGACTGACAGAGGGACTGTCCCCCAAACCACCCCGATCCCACCCAAAAACATCCCCTCCGTTGACTCATCCTTATGCTAACTGCCGAAAGTTGCTCACCTTTTAATATAAGGGAGAAAGGATGGTGCAATGATAATTAAAAGACTGGATTCTTGTCAGACTCCCGTACCAAGTATTGGCAACACTAAGCGAGAGAACCCTCAGTATAGGTTTGTCCATGGAAGCCATCTAGGGTTTAAGGAAGCACAAATGAACCTTATCAAAATTATGGTAAAAGTGCTGGAAAAGCTGGCAAATAATTTCCATGGTAGTGGTTATTTCAAATGCTCTGTGGCATACTTCTTTGAACTAGCCTGTTAAGTGGGCCCACACATAGTGGGCTGTAGAGAACTATGGTGGATTCCCAGCTGATGAAGCAAAGGATTCTTAAAGGAACAGGATGAAAAGTGCCGATCCTGTATCAGTCTAAGACTGAAACAGGATCCACACTTTTCACTTGCCACACACATGTCCACTTCTCCTCTCCGGGGATAATAAAAACAAACCACTGGACTGACAGAGGGCCTGGCTCTGCCTCTCCCACCCCACACAAAAACGTTTCCTCCAGCGACTCATCCTTAAGCTAAATGGCAATAGGTGCTCTGCCTTTTAAAATAGTTGTGAAAGGAAGGTGGAATGATACTTAAAGGAATGGCTTCTTGCCACGGACCAGTACCAATTATCGGCAACTCCAAGGGAGATTGGCCTAACCGTAGTTTTTTCTGTGGAAGCCAGTTTGGGTTTCAGGATGCACTGCCTAACCTTTTCACAATCATTGTGAAAGTTGCTGCAAAAACTGGCAAATAATACTCAATGTAGTGGTTATTTCCAAAGCTCTGCGGCATACTTCTTGGAACTAGCCAGTTACCTGGGCCCACGCTCAGGGAGGTCTAGAGAACCATGGTGGATTCCCAACTGATGAATTAAAGGATTCCAAAAGGAACAGGCTCAAAAGCGGAGATACTGTTTCAGACTGAAACAGGATCCAAAGTTTTCACCTGCCACATACGTGTCCGCTTCTCCTCTCTGGGAATAATAAAAACAAACCACCGGACTGACAGAGGGCCTGCCCTCCCACACACACCCAACCCCACACAAAAAGCCGCTCCAGTGACTCATCTTTATGCTAACTGGCTAAAGGTGCACTGCCTTTTAAAATAATGGAGAAAAGACGGTGGAATTGTACTTAAAAAAAATGGCTTCTTGCCAGGCTCCAGTAAAATGTATCGGTACACCAAGGGAGCTAGGCCTCAGCATAGTTTTGTCCGTGGCAGCCTGCTTGGGTTTAAGGAGGCACAGATGAACCTTATCACAATTATGGTCAAAGGTGCTGCAAAAACTGGCAAACAATTCTCAACGTAGTGGTTATTTCAAAAGCTCTACGGCATACATCTTGGAACTAGCCAGTTACCTGGGCCCACACATAGAGGGGTCTCGACAGCCATGGTGGATTCCCAGCTGATGAATCAAAGGATTCGTAAAGGAACTGGCTGAAAAGTGCGGATCCTGTTTCAGTCTAAGACTGAAACAGGATCCGTACTTTTCACCTGCCACACACATGCCCACCTCTCCTCTTTGGGCATAATAAAGACAAACCACCAGACAGACAGAGAGCCTTCCCCTCAACGCACCACCCGACCCCACTCAAAAACGTCCCCTCCAGCAACTCATTCTTATGATAACTGGAAAAAGGTGTTCTGCCTTTTAAAATGATGGAGAAAGGATGGTGGAATGACTCTTAATAGCATGGCTTCTTGCCAGGCTCCAGTACCAACTATCGGCAACACCAAGTGAACTAGGCCTCAGCATAGTTTTGTCTGCCCCAGCCATCTTGGGTTGAAGGAGGCACGGACGAACCTTATCACAATTACGGTGAAAGGTGGTGCAAAAACTAGCAAATAATTCTCAACGTAGTGGTTATTTCAAAAGCTCTGTGGCATACTTCTTGGAACTAGCCAGTTACCTGGGCCCACGCATAGAGGTCTTTAAAGAACCATGGTGTATTCCCAGCTGATGAATCAAACGATTCTTTTTTGTTTGTTTGTTTGTTTGTTAGCTCATTATGGGGGTACAAAAGATCAGGCTATATACATTCCCCATGCCTCCCCTTTCCCCCGATTCTGAGCTTCAATTTTGTCCATTCCCTAGTCAGTGCACATCACATTCATCATGTAGGTGTGCACCCCTCCTCTCCCCCACCCCATCCCCCCCAGTTAGAACTTGAAGGGTGTCCATTCCCCAGGCAGTGCACATCACATTCATCAAGTAGGTATACACCCATCCCTTCCACCCGGCCCCAACCTCTGTCCGATACCCAATTGGTGTTGTTCCCAAATGTGCACTCAGGGAAACCAATTTGCTGGTGAGTACATGTGGTGCTTATTTTTCCATTCTTGGGATACTTCACTTAATAGAATGGGATCCAGCTCTCTCCAGGAGAACCAAAGAGATGCCATATCGCCATTATTTCTAATAGCTGAGTAATATTCCATGGTATACATATACCACATTTTGCTAATCCATTCATGAATTGATGGGCATTTGGGTTGTTTCCACATCTTTGTGATTGTGAATTGTGCTGCTATAATCATTCAGGTGCAGGTGTCTTTTTTATAGAATGACTTTTGTTCTTCTGGGTAGATGTCCAATAATGGAATTGCTGGATCGAATGGTAGGTCTACTTGAATCTGTTTAAGGTATCTCCACATTGCTTTCCACAGGGGCTGCACTAGTTTACAGTCCCACCAGCAGTGTATGAATGTACCTATCTCCCCACACCCCCACCAACATGTATAGTTTTGGGACTTTTTGATAAAGGCCATTCCCACTGGAGTTAAGTGATATCTCATTGTGGTTTTGATTTGCATTTCCCTGATGATTAGAGATGTTGAACACTTTTTCATATGTTTGTTAGCCATTTTTATATCTTCTTTTGAAAAATTTCTATTTATGTCCTTTGCCCACTTTTTGATAGGGTTGTTTGATTTTTTCTTACTGATTTTCCTGAGTTCTAAATAGATTCTTGTTATCAGTCCTTTATCTGATGTGTAGTATGCGAAAATTTTTTCCCATTCTGTAGGTTGTCCATTTACTCTCGTGACTGTTTCTTTGGCTGTGCAGAAGCTTTTTAATTTGATCAGGTCCCATTTATTTATTTTTGTTGTTGCTGTGATTGCTTTAGGGGTCTTCTTCATAAATTCTTTGCCTAGGCCAATGTCTGTAAGAGTCTTTCCTACATTTTCTTCTAGAATTCTAATAGTTTCTGACCTTAGGTTTAAGTCTGTTAACCACTGTGATTTGATTTTTGTGAGGGGTGAGAGTTATGTGTCCTGTTTTAGTCTTCTACATGTGGATATCCAGTTTTCCCAGCACCATTTATTAAATAAGGAATCTTTTCCCCAGAGTATGTTTTTGTCTGCTTTGTCAAAGATTAGATGGCTATATGAGGATGGTTTTATATTGGGATTTTCTGTTCTGTTCCACTGGTCTGTGTCCCTGCACTTGTGCCAGTACCAGGCTGTTTTAAGAACCACAGCCTTGTAGTATAGTTTGAAGTCTGGCAAATTAATACTTCCCATTTTGTTTTTGTTGTTTAAGATTGCTTTTGCTAAACGGGGTCTTCCCTGGTTCCATACAAAGCGTAAAATTATTTTTCCTATGTCTGTGAAAAAAGATGTTGGTAATTTAATAAGGATTGCATTGAATCTGTAGATAACTTTGGGCAGTATAGACATTTTAACAATGTTGATTCTACCGATCCATGAGCATGGTATGGTTTTCCACCTATTTACATGTTCTGCAATTTCCTTCCTCAGTGTTTCATAGTTCTCCCTATAGAGGTCCTTTACCTCCTTAGTTAAATAAATTCCTAGGTATTTTATTTTCTTTGTTGCTATTTTGAAGGGTATTGAGTCCTTAATTTGGTTTTCCATTTGACTGTTATTGGCATATATGAATGCCTCTGATTTGTGTGTATTGATTTTGTATCCTGAGACTTTACTGAATTCATTGATCAATTCCAGGAGTCTCTTGGTTGAAACCTTGGGGTTTTATAGATATAACATCATATCATCAGCAAAGAGTGAGAGTTTGATCTCTTCTGTCCCTATTTCAACTCCCTTGATTCTGCTCTCTTGCCTGATAGCTCTTGCAAGGACTTCCAATACTATGTAGAAAAGTAATGGGGACAGTGGTAAGCCTTGTCTGGTTCCAGTTTGAAGTGGGAATGCTTTCAGTTTTTCCCCATTCAGTATGATGTTGGCTGAGGGTTTGTCGTATATGGCTTGTATCATTTTTATATAGGCCCCATCTATGCCTATTTTGTTAAGTGTTCTTATCATAAAAGGGTGTTGAATTTTGTCAAATGCTTTCTCTGCATCTATTGAGAGGATCATCTGATCTTTATTTTTGCTTCTATTTATGTGATGAATTACATTCCCATATGTCAAACCATCCCTGCATCTCTGGGATGAAGCCCACTTGGTCGTGATGGATTATTTTTTTGATAAGCACTTGGATTCGATTTGTTAGAATTTTATTGAGAATTTTTGCATCTATATTCATAAGAGAAATTGGTCTATAGTTCTCTGTTTTAGTTGCATCCTTTCCTGGATTTGGT
Organism: Eulemur rufifrons; assembly: GCF_041146395.1. NCBI lineage: Eukaryota > Metazoa > Chordata > Mammalia > Primates > Lemuridae > Eulemur > Eulemur rufifrons. The sequence goes on along the minus strand of NW_027182814.1, from coordinate 3,622,688 downwards.
ATCAGGATTATGTTGGCTTGGTAAAAAGTGTTGGGGAGAATCCCATCCTTCTCTATATTGGAGAATAGTTTATGTACGATGGGCACCAGTTCTTCTTTGTAGGTATGGTAGAATTCAGGTGTGAACCCATCTGGTCCAGGGCTTTTCTTTTTGGGAAGGTTTTTTATTGCTGTTTCAATTTCAGATCTAGATATCGGTCTATTCAGGAATTCTATTTCTTCCTGGTTGAGCCTGGGAAGGCTGTGTGTTTATAAGAATTTGTCCATTTCCTCCAGGTTTTCTAATTTGTGTGCATAAAGATTTTTGTAGAATTCATAGATGATATCATGTATCTCTGTGGCATCAGTCGTGATTACTCCTTTCGTGTTCCTGATCGAGGTTATAAGAGATTTTTCTTTTCTGCTCTTGGTTAGTTTAGCCAGAAGTGTGTCAATTTTGTTTATTTTTTCAAAGAACCAACTTTTGGTTTTATTAATCTCCGTTATGGTTTGGTTTAATCTCCCTTATGCTCCCTTATGGTCCTTTTCATTTAGTTCTGATTTAATCTTAATAATTTCCTTCTGCTGGGTTTGGGTTTGGTCTCTTCTTTCTTCTCCAGCTCTTTGAGTCTATTCATTAGATTGTCTATTTGTAAGTTTTCTGTCTTTTTGGTATAGGCATTTATGGAAATAAATTTTCCTCTCAGGACTGCTTTAGCTGTGTCCCACAGATTTTGATAAGTTGTATCTCCTTTGTCGTTTAATTCAAAGAATCTTTTGATTTCTGACTTGATTTCTTCATTTATAAAATGATTGTTCAGGAGAAGGTTATTTAGCTTCCATGACTTTGAGTAGAAATGAGGATTTCTGTTAGGGTTCATTGTTACTTTTATTCCACTGTGATCCGAGAAGCTGCATGGTATTATTTCTATATTTTTAAATTTTTTAAGACATTCTTTATGTCCTAAGATATGGTCAATCTTGGAGAATGTCCCATGAGCTGATGAGAAGAACTTATATTCAGTGGTATTTGGGTAGAATGTCCTGTAGATGTCAGTCAGGCCCATTTGTTCTAGCATTCTATTTACGTCCAATATTTCTTTGTTTATTTTTTGTTTGGAGGATCTGTCTTGAACTGTCAGTGGCGTGTTAAAATCTCTGGCTACTAAAGTGTTGTTATCTATCATTTGGTTCAGATCAAGTAGGGTTTGCTTTATGAATCTGGGTGCACCTAGATCGGGTGCATATATGTTAAGTATAGTTATGTCTTCTTGTTGAATTGTACCCTTCACCAGTATATAGTAACCATCTTTGTCTTTCTTTACTTTTGTTGATTTAAAAACTACGTTATCGGAGATTAGAACTGCCACGCCAGCTTTCTTTTGGGTTCCATTTGCTTGGAATATTGATTTCCACCCTTTTATTTTCAGTCTAAATGCATCCTTGCAGGTTAGATGAGTTTCCTGAAGACAGCAGATACTTGGCTTATATCTTTTTTATCCATTGGGCCAGTCCATGTCTCTTGAGTGGGGAATTCAATCCATTCACATTTAATGAGAGAACTGATAAGCGAGACAGATTGCTGTTCCTCATGTTGGGTTGAATTTCATTGATCTGTTTTCTCTCTTGAGCCATTATGATAACTGTGTTTTCATATTTATCTCTTGATTAGTGTTACATTCGAGGGTCCTTCTTGTGCTGGACCACGTGTAACTCTGTTTTGAATACTTCTTGGAAAGCTGCTCTTGTCTTGGTGAATTCTCTGAGTTTTTGTTTATCTGAGAATGTCTTAATTTCACCTTCATATATAAAACTGAGCTTATCTGGGTACAGGATTCTAGGCTGGGCATTATTCTGTTTCAGAAGAGTGAGAATGGGGCTCCAATCTCTTCTTGCTTGTAAGGTTTCAGTTGAGAAATCTGGCGTGATTCGGATGGGCTTTCCTTTGTATGTTACTTGTTTCTTTCTCCTTACAGATTGAAGAAGGGCCTCGTTAGTGGATATTTTGGTCAGTCTGATAACTACATGACGTGGTGTCTTCCTATTTGGTATGAATCTCTCAGAGGTTCTTTGAGCTTCTTGAACCTGTGTATCTAGAGATTTGGCAAGGCCTGGGAAATTTTCCTCAATTATATCTTCAGATACTTTATTCAACCCTTGCTTATTGTCTTCTTCACCCTCAGGAATGCCGATAACTCTCACGTTAGGCTTCTTCACATAATCCCACATTTCTTGTAGACTATGATTATTTCTCATGTTTCTTTGTTTTAACTCTGTGACTGCCTTATTTAATTGGAAAGTGTTATCTTCGATCTCTGAGATTCTTTCTTCTGTTTGATCTACCCTGCTCTTGAGACTTTCCACTGTGTTTTGTAGCTCCTTGAATAAATTTTCCATTTCCAGGAGTTCAGTTTGATTTTTCTTCAGTATTTCAATTTCTTTGGTGAATTTTTCTTCCAAGTCCTGGATCTTTTTTGTGGTTTCTTTGTGTTGATTATCCATTTTTTCTTGCATAATGTTCAGCGTATTTATGATCCATGTTTGAAATTCTTCCTGTGACATGTTGCTATTTGGAATCTGGTTTGTGTTAATTGGTGGAGAACTAGTAATCCTCTTTGAGGGCATGGTTTCAGCTTGATTCTTTATACTCCTAGAGTTCCTTCGCTGAGCCCTTCCCATCTGAATGAATCCTTAAGATCCCTTCTTTCAGCTTTAGTCTGGATAGGGGCACACTGTGAGTGCCAGGTAAGCTGCCTCCTCTGTCACTAGGGGGAGCCCTTCACATATTGTTCAGGATTTTGCTAGCTCCGCTGGGGGGGCTGCCCCTCTTCCTCTCCCGAGGTGGCTTCTGTCTCTCTCTGTGAGAAAGACAGTGGATAGGGAGAGTGGAGCGGTGCCCTCATTCGCCCAATGCCCCAGCCACTGCAGTTCCCGCGGGCGATGGTCTGCCCCACCCCAATGTCTGCAAGGTCCACGCTCTACTCTCTCGTGACTGGGGAACCACTCAGTGTTCACACAAAGGTGGAGCTCCTAGTCAGGGTCCGTGGACTAGGGAAGGGAGCCGCCCAGGGAGCCGCCCGGTACCCAATCGCTCCTCAGCGTTTAGGCTGTGGACCCCGACAATGGCGGCCGCCCGTCTGCAGATCACTGTCACTGGGGTTGAATGCTCAGGGACCGGCAGAGGCCAGAGGAGCCGGGGACCGGGAGAATCCAGCCGCCCACCTACACGAGGCAGTTTGGCATCTGCTAGAGCCGGGACCAAAGCAGCCCCACCGCCCGCGTATAGGAGACAGTTGCTAGGTGCGTCAGCTGCGCACAGCACTCCAGGGTCCAAAATGCCTCCTGCCAATGTCTCCTCTCTGCAGAGCCCCACATCTCCCGTGGCGATTCTGCACCGACTTCAGGCAGATCCTCAATTGAGTGGGTGTGGAGGTCAGAGGGGGAACAAGATGCTTTCCTGTGGGGCTGAACCCACCCCACTCTCTGGTGAGGTGGGTACAGCTGTCCCATGCTCCCTTCTCTATTGGCCATCCCGCACTCTCCAGATTTTGGTGATTTATTTCCCTAATCACCTCAGTCTTTTCTTGCTCTCTCTCTCTGTCCCACGCTGATTCTCCATGGATTCACACCACCGTTCTTGTGGGGAAGTGAACCTCTAGGGTTGTGGGCAGTGGGAGACCCATGCCTTCCACTCCAGGAGCACGAATCCAGGAGGTCACCACCATTCCACCATCATTGAGAATGAATCAAAGGAGTCTTAAAGGAACGGGCTGAAAAGTGCGGATCCTGTTTCAGTCTAAGTCTGAAACAGGATCCGCACTTTTCACCTGCCACACACATGCCCACTTCTCCTCTCTGGGCATAATAAAAACAAACCACTGGACTGACAGAGGGCTTGCCCCCCCACACACACCACACGACCCCACACAAAAACGTCCCCTCCAGTGACTCATTCTTATGCTAACTGGCAAACGGTGCTATGCCTTTTAAAATAATGGAAAAAGGATGGTGGAATGATACTTGAAAGACTGGTTTTATTCCACGCTCCCGTACCAAGTATCGGCAACACCAAGTGAGCTAGGCCTCAGCATAGCTTTTTCCCTGGCAGCCATCTTGGGATTAAGGAGGCAGAGAAGTACCTTGTCACAATTATGGTGAAAGGTGCTGCAAAAACTGGCAAATAATTCTCCACGTAGTGGTTATTTCAAAAGCTCTATGGCATACATCTTGGAACCAGCTAGTTACCTGGGGCCACGCATAGAGGGTTATAGAGAACCATGGTGGATTCACGGAAGAAGAGTCAAATGATTCTTAAAGGAACGGGCAGAAAATGTGGATCCTGTTTCAGTCTAAGACTAAAACAGGATCCGCACTTTTCACCTGCTGCACACATGCCAACTTCTCCTCTCTGAGGATTAAAAAAAAAAACACTGGACTGGCAGAGCGCCTGCCCCCTCACACACCACCTGACCCCACACAACAACGTGCCCTCCAGCAACTCATTTGCTAACTGGCAAAAGGTGCTCTGCCTTTTAAAACAATGGAAAAAGGTTGGTGGAATGATACTTAAAAGACTGGCTTCTTGACAGGCTCCAGTACCAAGTATAGGCAATACCAAGTGAGGTAGGCCTCAGCATGGTTTTGTCCATGGCAGCCAGCTTGGTTTAAGGAGGCAGAGACGAACCTTGTCACAATTATGGTGAAAGGTGCTGCAAAAACTGGCAAATAATTCTCCACGTAGTGGTTATTTCAAAAGCTCTGCAGCATAATTCTTGGAAGTATCCAGTTAAAGGGTCCCACGCATTGAGGGGTCCAGAGAACCATGGTAGATTGCCAGGTGATGAATCAAAGGATTCTTAAAGAAACGGGCTGAAAACTGCTGATCCTCTTTCACCCTAAGACTGAAAGAGGATCAGCACTTTTCACCTGCCACACACATGCCCACTTCTCCTCTCTGGGCCTAATAAAAACAAACCGCCAGACTGAAAGATGCCCTGACCCCCAAACACCACCCGACCCCACAAAAAAAGTCCCTTCCAGCGACTCATTCTTATGCTAACTGCCAAAAGGTGCTCTGCCATTTAAAATAGTGGAGAAAGGATCATGGAATGATACTTAAAAAACTGGCTTCTTGCCAGGGTCTAGTACCAAGTATTGGCAACACCAAGTGAGCTATGCCTCAGCATAGTGTTTTCCATGGCAGCCATCTT
>NW_027182814.1:3552500-3612500 GCF_041146395.1 Eulemur rufifrons | reverse complement strand
GTTAGAATTAGGATTGGGGTTAGAGTTAGGGTGAGGTACAGGGGTTAGGTTTAGGGGTTAGGTTTAGGGGTTAGTTTTAGGGTAAAATGATAGGATTAGGGTTACGGGTTGCCCTTAGGTTTAGGGTTAAAGTTTACTGCTAGGGTTAGGGATAGGGTTCAGGGTTAGCTTTTTGGGTTCTGGTTAGAGTTAGGTGTTAGGTTAGTGTCAAGGTTAGGTCTAGTCGTGAGGGTAAGGTTTAGGGTTAGCTTTAAGAGCTAGAGTTAGGTTTAATGGTTAGGATTAGGATTAGGGTTAAGGGATAGGGTAATGCTTAGGGGTTAGTGTGAAGGGTTAGGGTCAAGTGTTAGGGTTTTTGTTAGGCAGAGCATTGGGGTTAGAATTAAGGGTTACTGTCAGTGTTAGGGTTGTAGGTAGGGTTACGGTTAGGGTTAGCAGTTTAGAATTAGGGTTAGGGATTAGGTGTCACAGTGATGACTAGGAGATAGGGTTAGAATTATGGGATAGGGGTTGTTCTCAGGAAATGGGTTATGCATTAACGTTAGGATAAGAGGTTAAAGTTAGGCGCACGGTGAGGTTTACGTGTTAAGGGGAGAAATAGGAACAGGGTTGGGTGTTATGTTCAGGGTTAGGGTTATCTGTTAAAGGTATTGTTTATGCTTAGCGCACGGGCCCTGTCTGCATTAGGCGGGCGGGGGGAGTTTAGGGGGCTGGGATTGTACCCGGGAACCCACTCTATCATACTCTGGGTATGGGCCCGTGGGTTTCATGCAGGACACAGTGGTAGAGCCTCCTTTCACGCATGGCATGGGAGGATTGCAGGCTTTCTAAACTCTAAGAAAGCAAGAAGTCTGAGAATTAGATTTAGGGTTCGGATTATGGTTAGGGTGAAGGATGAAGTTTAGTGTAAGGGTGAGGGCTTAGGGTTAGGGATTAGGGTTAGGGTTAAAGGTTACTCTTAGGTTTAAAGGTTACACTTTGTTTTAGGGTTGAGGTTTACGGTTAGGGTTAAGATGAGGGGTTAGGGTTAGGTACAGGGTTAGGGTTAAGTGTTAGGTTTAGGGTTGAAGATTAGGATTAGGGTTAGGATTAAAGGTTAGTGTGAGAGTTAACGCTTAGGGTTAAGGTTAAGAGTTAGGGTTTAGGGTTAGGTTTAGGGTTAGGGTTAGTTTTAGGGTTAGAGTTATGTGCTATGGTTTGTGTTAGAGGTTAGGGTTAGGTTTACTGGTCACGGTTAGGGTTACGTTTAGGGGTTAGCATTAGGGTTAGGGTTAGGTTTAGGTTTAAGGGATAGGATTAGGGTTAAGTGTTGTGCTTAGGGTTAGGGTTTAGTGTTAGGGTTATCATTAAGGATTAGGGTTAGGTTCAGGGTTAAATGCTTGGGTGCGGGTAATGGTTAGGGTCAGGGTTAAGGTTCACGGATAGGGTTAGTGTTAAGGGTTACGGGTACGTTTAGGGTTCAGCGTCAGAGTTAGCATTAGGGCTTAAGGTTAGGATTAGGCGGTAGGTTAGATTTAGGTTTAGATCAGGCGTTAGAGTAAGGGCTAGCGTTAGGGTTAAGAGATAGGGTTAGGTTTAATTCTTAGGATTAGGGTTAGGGTTTGGGGTTAAAGTAAGTGTTAGGGGTTAGGTTTAAGGATCCAAGGTTAGGGTTATTTTTAGCTGTAGTGTTAGGGTTAGGGATAAGGGATCCCATTAGCATTAAGGGTCTTCCTTACTGTAGGGTTAAGGGTTAGGCTTAGAGTTAAAGGTTAAGGTTAGGGTCAGTGTTAAGATTTAGGGTGAGGGTTAACGGTTAGGGTAAAGGTTAAGCGTTAGGGTTAGGGATTAGTGATTAGGGTTTTTGGTTAGTGTTAGGGTTAGCGGTTAGGAGTTAGTGTTTTATGAAGGGGTATGGTTAGAATTAGGACTGGGGTTAGAGTTAGGGTGAGGTATAGGGGTTAGGTTTAGGGGTTAGTTTTTGGGTAAAAGGATAGGATTAGGATTACGGGTTGAGCTTAGGTTTAGGGTTAAAGTTTACTGCTAGGGTTAGGGATAGGGTTCAGGGTTAGCTTTAGCGGTTCTGGTTAGGGTTAGGTGTTAGGTTAGTGTCAGGGTTAGGTCCAGTCGTGAGGGTAAGGTTTAGGGTTAGCTTTAAGAGCTAGGGTTAGGTTTAATGTTTAGGAATAGGATTAGGGTTAAGGGTTAGGGTAAGGCTTAGGGGTTAGGGTGAAGGGTTAGGGTCAAGGGTTAGGGTTTTTGTTAGGCATAGCGTTGGGGTTAGAAGTAAGGGTTACTGTCAGTGTTAGGGTTGTAGTTAGGGTTACGGTTAGGGTTAGCGGTTTAGAATTAGGGTTACGGATTAGGTGTCACAGTGATGACTAGGATATACGGTTAGAATTATGGGATAGGGGTTGTTCTCAGGAAATGGTTTATGCATTAACGTTAGGATAAGAGGTTAAAGTGAGGCGCACAGTGAGGTTTACGTGTTAAGGGGAGAAATAGGAACAGGGTTGGGTGTTATGTTCAGGGTTAGGGTTATCTGTTAAAGGTATTGTTTATGCTTAGCGCACGGGCCCTGTCTGCATTAGGCGGGCGGGGAGAGTTTAGGGGGCTGGGATTGTACCCGGGAACCCACTCTATCATACTCTGGGTATGGGCCCGTGGGTTTCATGCAGGACACAGTGGTAGAGCCTCCTTTCACGCATGGCATGGGAGGATTGCAGGCTTTCTAAACTCTAAGAAAGCAAGAAGTCTGAGAATTAGATTTAGGGTTAGGATTCTGGTTAGGGTGAAGGATGAAGTTTAGTGTTAGGGTGAGGGCTTAGGGTTAGGGATTAGGGTTAGGGTTAAAGGTTACTCTTAGGTTTAACGGTTACACTTTGGTTTAGGGTTGAGGTTTACGGTTAGGGTTAAGATGAGGGGTTAGGGTTTGCTACAGGGTTAGGGTTAAGTGTTAGGTTTAGGGTTGAAGATTAGGATTAGGGTTAGGATTAAAGGTTAGCGTGAGAGTTAACGCTTAGGATTAAGGTTAAGAGTTAGGGTTTAGGGTTAGGGTTAGGGTTAGTTTTAGGGTTAGAGTTATGTGCTATGGTTTGTGTTAGAGGTTAGAGTTAGGTTTACTGGTCACGGTTAGGGTTACGTTTAGGGGTTAGCATTAGGGTTAGGGTTAAGGGATAGGATTAGGGTTAAGTGTTGGGCTTAGGGTTATGGTTTAGTGTTAGGGTTATCATTAAGGATTAGGGGTAGGGTCAGGGTTAAATGCTTGGGTGCGGGTAATGGTTAGGGTCAGGGTTAAGGTTCACGGATAGGGTTAGTGTTAAGGGTTACGGGTAGGTTTCGGGTTCAGGGTTAGAGTTAGCATTAGGGCTTAAGGTTAAGATTAGGCGGTAGGTTAGATTTAGGGTTAGATCTAGGCGTTAGGGTAAGGGCTAGCGTTAGGGTTAAGAGATAGGGTTAGGTTTAATGCTTAGGATTAGGGTTAGGGTTTGGGGTTAAAGTAAGTGTTAGGGGTTAGGTTTAAGGATCAAAGGTTAGGGTTATTTTTAGCTGTAGTGTTAGGGTTAGGGATAAGGGATCCCATTAGCATTAAGGGTCTTCCTTACTGTAGGGTTAAGGGTTAGGCTTAGAGTTAAAGGTTAAGGTTAGGGTCAGTGTTAAGATTTAGGGTGAGGGTTAACGGTTAGGGTAAAGGTTAAGCGTTAGGTTTAGGGATTAGTGATTAGGGTTTTTGGTTAGTGTTACGGTTAGCGGTTAGGAGTTAGTGTTTTATGAAGGGGTATGGTTAGAATTAGGACTGGGGTTAGAGTTAGGGTGAGGTATAGGGGTTAGGTTTAGGGGTTAGTTTTAGGGTAAAAGGATAGGATTAGGGTTACGGGTTGGGCTTAGGTTTAGGGTTAAAGTTTACTGCTAGGGTTAGGGATAGGGTTCAGGGTTAGCTTTAGGGGTTCCGGTTAGGGTTAGGTGTTAGGTTAGTGTCAGGGTTAGGTCTAGTCGTGAGGGTAAGGTTTAGGGTTAGCTTTAAGAGCTAGGGTTAGGTTTAATGGTTAGGATTAGGATTAGGGTTAAGGGTTAGGGTAAGGCTTAGGGGTTAGGGTGAAGGGTTAGGGTCAAGGGTTAGGGTTTTTGTTAGGCATAGCGTTGGGGTTAGAAGTAAGGGTTACTGTCAGTGTTAGGGTTGTAGGTAGGGTTCCGGTTAGGGTTAGCGGTTTAGAATTAGGGTTAGGGATTAGGTGTTCCAGTGATGACTAGGAGATAGGGTTAGAATTATGGGATAGGGGTTCTTCTCAGGGAATGGGTTATGCATTAACGTTAGGATAAGAGGTTAAAATTAGGCGCACGGCGAGGTTTACGTGTTAAGGGGAGAAATAGGAACAGGGTTGGGTGTTATGTTCAGGGTTAGAGTTATCTGTTAAAGGTATTGTTTATGCTTAGCGCACGGGCCCTGTCTGCATTGGGCGGGCGGGGGGAGTTTAGGGGGCTGGGATTGTACCCGGGAACCCACTCTATCATACTCTGGGTATGTGCCCGTTGGTTTCATGGAGGACACAGTGGTAGAGCCTCCTTTCACGCATGGCATGGGAGGATTGCAGGCTTTCTAAACTCTAAGAAAGCAAGAAGTCTGAGAATTAGATTTAGGGTTAGGATTATGGTTAGGGTTAAGGATGAAGTTTAGTGTTAGGGTGAGGGCTTAAGGTTAGGGATTAGGGTTAGGGTTAAAGGTTACTCTTAGGTTCAACGGTTACAGTTCGGTTTAGGGTTCAGGTTTACGGTTAGGGTTAAGATCAGGGGTTAGGGTTAGGTACAGGGTTAGGGTTAAGTGTTAGGTTTAGGGTTGAAGATTAGGATTAGGGTTAGGATTAAAGGTTAGCGTGAGAGTTAACGCTCAGGGTTTACTGTTAGGGTTAGGGTTAGTTTTAGGGTTAGAGTTATGTGCTATGGTGTGTGTTAGAGGTTAGGGTTAGGTTTACCGTTCACGGTTAGGGTTACGTTTAAGGTTTAGCATTAGAGTTAAGGTTAGGGTTAAGGGATAGGATTAGGGTTAAGTTTTAGGTTTAGGGTTTAAGATTAGGATTAGGGTTAGGATTAAAGGTTAGCATGAGATTTAACGCTTAGGGATAATGTTTAGAGTTAGGGTTTACTGTTAGGGTTAGGGTTAGTTTTAGGGTTAGAGTTATGTGCTATGGTTTGTGATAGAGGTTAGGGATAGGTTTACTGTTCACGGTTAGGGTTACGTTTAAGGTTTAGCATTAGGGTTAGGGATTAGTTTTAGGGTAAGGGTTTAGGGTTAGTGTTGGGCTTTAGGCTCTGGGCTTCGGTTCAGTGTCAGGGGTTAGGGTCGGTGGTACGGCCTAGCTTTAGCAGTGAGTTAAAGGGCACAACACCTGGTTAATCTAAGGTGAGACGGGTGCGGTCGAAGTCATCACGAAAGCACAACATCATTCCCTGGGCCTTGGGACAGGACCTACATGCAGGACTCAGTCGGAGCCTCATCTCACACATGGCATGGCTGTATTGTAGGCTTCCTTCACTCTGGGAATGGAAGTAGTGTGAGAATTAGGGTTGGGGTTGGGGTTAGGGATTTCGAGTTAGGGGTTAGGTTTCGAGTCAGGGTTAGGTGCTAGGGATTAGTGGTTAGGGTTAGAGTTAGTGTTAGGGGTTAGGTGTTAAGTCTGGGTTAGGGGGCCAGGGTAAGGTTTAGGGTTGGAGTTAGCGTTAGGGTTAGGGGTTAGGGTTAAGGGAGAGGGTTAGGTATCAGGGTGAGGGTTAGAGGGTTAACAGTTGAGGTTAAGCTTAGGGGTTAGGGATAGTGTTAGAGTTAAGGGTTACAAGTATGGTTCAGGTTTATGTTTAGCATTAGGGGCTGGGTTAGTGTTAACTGTAGGTCAGTGTTGGGGTTAGATCTCTAGGCATTAGGGTAAAGGTTAGGGTTAGGGTTAAGTGTTAGGGTTATGTTTAATGGTTAGGATTGGGAATAGGGTTAAGGGTTAGGGTTAAGGTTAGGGGTTATGACTAAGGATCAACCGTTAGGGTTACTTTTAGGCGTAGGTTTAGGGTAAGAGGTTAGGGTTAGTGTTAGTGTTGTTGGTCGGGTTAAGGTTAGGGTTGGCATTTCAGAATTAGGGATTAGGTGTTACGGTTATGGCTAGGAGTTAGGGTTAGAATGACGGTATAGGGCTTGTTCTCAGGGTGTCATGCATTAACGTTAAGATATCGGGTTAAAGTTAGGGTTACGGTGAGGTTTACCTGTTAAGGTGAGCAGTAGGATCAGGGTTATGTGTTATGTTCTGGGTTAGGCTTATGGTTGAATGGTAGGGTTTACGCTTAGGGCACGGGCCCTGTATGCCCTAGGAGGCAAAGTTAGGTGTCTGTGATGGTCGCTGGGAACCCACTCTATCGTACGCAGTGTATGGGCCTCTGGGTTTTAGGCAGGACACTGGCAGAGCGTCCTTTCACGCATGGCATGGGAGGATTGGAGGCTTTCTAAACTCTAAGAAAGCAAGAAGTCTGAGAATTAGATCTAGGGTTAGGATTATGGTTAGGGTTAAGGATGAAGTTTAGTGTTAGGGTGAGGGCTTAGGGTTAGGGATTAGGGTTAGGGTTAAAGGTTACTCTTAGATTTAACAGTTACACTTTGGTTTAGGGTTGAGGTTTACGGTTAGGGTAAAGATGAGGGGTTAGGGTTTGGTACAGGGTTAGGGTTAAGTGTTAGGTTTAGGGTTGAAGATTAGGATTAGGGTTAGGATTAAAGGTTAGCGTGAGAGTTAACGCTTAGGGTTAAGGTTAAGAGTTAGCGTTAGCGTTAGGGTTAGGGTTAGTTTTAGGGTTAGAGTTATGTGCCATGGTTTGTGTTAGAGGTTAGGATTAGGTTTACTGTTCACGGTTAGGGTTACGTTTAGGGGTAGCATTAGGGTTAGAGTTAGGGTTAGGGTTAAGGGATAGGATTAGGGTTAAGTGTTGAGCTTAGGGTTAGGGTTTAGTGTTAGGGTTATCGTTAAGGATTAGGGTTAGGGTCAGGGTTAAATGTTTGGGTGCGGGTAATGGTTACGTCAGGGTTAAGGTTTATAGATAGGGTTAGTGTTAAGGGTTACGGGTAGGTTTAGGGTTCAGGGTTTAGAGTTAGCATTAGGGCTTAAGGTTGGGATTAGGTGGTAGGTTAGATTTAGGGTTAGATCTAGGCGTTAGAGTAAGGGTTAAGAGATAGGGTTAGGTTTAATGCTTAGGATTAGGGTTAGGGTTTGGGGTTAAGTGTGAGGGGTTAGGTTTAAGGATCAAAGGTTAGGGTTATTTTTAGCTGTAGTGTTAGGTTTAGGGATAAGGGATAAGATTGGCGTAAGGGTTTTTCTTACTGTTAGGATTAAGGGTCAGGCTTAGATTAAAGGTTAAGGTTAGGGTCAGTGTTAAGGGTTAGGGTGAGGATTAACGGGTACGGTAAAGGTTAAGCGTTAGTGTTAGGGATTAGCGATCAGGGTTTTTGGTAAGTGTTAGGGTTAGGAGTTCGTGTTTTATGAAGGGGTATGGTTAGAATTAGGTTTGGGGTTAGTGTTAGGGTTAGGTTTAGGGGTTAGGCTTAGGGTAAAAGGATAGGATTAGGGTTAAGGGTTGGGCTCAGGTTTAGGGTTAAAGTTTAGTGTTCTGGTTAATGTTTAGTGTTATGGTCCAGTTTAAGTGTTAGGGTGAGGGTTAACGGTTAGGATTAGGCTTAGAGGTTGGGGATATAGTGAGGGTTCAGTGTTAGGGTTAGGTTTAGGTTTCAGGGTTAGGGTTAGCTTTAGGGGTTATGGTTAGGGTTAGGTGTTAGGTTAGTGTCAGGGTTCGGTCTAGTCGTGAGGGTAAGGTTTAGGGTTTGCTTTAAGCGCTAGGGTTAGGTTTAATGTTTAGGATTAGGATTAGGGTTAAGGGTTAGGGTAAGGCTTAGGGGTTAGGGTGAAGGGTTAGGGTTTTTGTTAGGCATAGAGTTGGGGTTAGAAGTAAGGGTTACAGTCAGTGTTAGGGTTGTAGGTAGGGTTACGGTTAGGGTTAGCAGTTTAGAATTAGGGTTAGGGATTAGGTGTTACAGTTATGACTAGGAGATAGGGTTAGAATTATGGGATAGGGGTTGTTCTCAGGGAATGGGTTATGCATTAACGTTAGGATAAGAGGTTAAAGTTAGGCTCACGGTGAGGTTTACGTGTTAAGGGGAGAAATAGGAACAGGGTTGGGTGTTATGTTCAGGGTTAGGGTTATCTGTTAAAGGTATTGTTTATGCTTAGCGCACGGGCCCTGTCTGCATTAGGCGGGCGGGGGGAGTTTAGGGGGCTGGGATTGTACCCGGGAACCCACTCTATCATACTCTGGGTATGGGCCCATGGGTTTCATGCAGGACACAGTGGTAGAGCCTCCTTTCACGCATAGCATGGGAGGATTGCAGGCTTTCTAAACTCTAAGAAAGGAAGAAGTCTTATAATTTGATTTTAGGGTTAGGTTTATGGATAGGGTTAAGGATAAATTTTAGTGTTAGTGTGAGGGCTTAGGGTTAGGGATTAGGGTTAGGGTTAAAGGTTACTCTTAGATTTAACGGTTACACTTTGGTTGAGGGTTGAGTTTTATGGTTAGGGTTAAGATGAGGGGTTAGAGTGTGGTACAGGGTTAGGGTTAAGTGTTAGGTTTAGGGTTGAAGATTAGGATTAGGGTTAGGATTAAAGGTTAGCATGAGAGTGAACGCTTAGTGTTAAGGTTAAGAGTTAGGGTTTAGGGCCGGGCGCGGTGGCTCACGCCTGTAATCCTACCACTCTGGGAGGCCGAGGTGGGTGGATCGTTTGAGCTCAGGAGTTCAAGACCAGCCTGAGCAAGAGCGAGACCCCATCTGTACTAAAAATAGAAAGAAATTATATGGACAGCTAAAAATATATATAGAAAAAAATTAGCCGGGCATGGTGGCGAATGCCTGTAGTCCCAGCTGCTCGGGAGGCTGAGACAGGAGGATTCCTTGAGCTCAGGAGTCTGAGGTTGCTGTGAGCTAGGCTGATGCCACGGCACTCACTCTATCTTGGGCAACAGAGTGAGACTCTCTAAAAAAAAAAAAAAAAAAGATTTAGGGTTTAGGGTTATGGTTAGGGTTAGGGTTAGTTTTAGGGTTAGAGTTATGTGCTATGGTTTATGTTAGAGGTTAGGGTTAGGTTTACTGTTCACGGTTAGGGTCGGGTTTAGGGGTTAGCATTAGGGTTAGGGATTAGGTTTAGGGTAAGGGTCTAGAGTTAATGTTGGGCTTTAGGCTCGGGGCTTAGGTTCAGGGTCAGGGGTTAGCGTTGGTGGTAGGGCTTAGCTTTAGCGGTCAGTTTAAGGGCACAGGACCTGGTTAATCTACGGTGAGAGGGGTGCGGTCGGAGTCACCACGAAAGCACAACATCATTCCCTGGGCCTTGGGAGAGGACCTCCATGCAAGACTCAGTCGGAGCCTCATCTCACACATGGCATGGCTGTATTGTAGGCTTGCTTCACTCTGGGAATGGAAGTAGTGTGAGAATTAGGGTTGGGGTTGGGGTTAGGGTTTTTCGTGTTAGGGGTTAGGTTTCGAGTCAGGGTTAGGTGCTAGGGATTAGTGGTTAGGGTTAGAGTTAGTGTTAGGGGTAAGGTGTTAAGTCTGGGTTAGGGGGCCAGGGTAAGGTTTAGGGTTGGAGTTAGCGTTAGGGTTAGGGGTTAGGGTTAAGGGATAGGGTTAGGATTCAGGGTGTGGGGTAGAGGGTTAGCAGTTGGGGTTAGGCCTAGGGGTTAGGGATATTGTTAGGGTTAAGGGTTAGGAGCTTGGTTCAGGTTTAAGGTTAGCATTAGGGGTTGGGGTTAGTGTTAACTGTAGGTCAGTGTTGGGGTTAGATCTCTAGGCATTAGGGTAAAGGTTAGGGTTAGGGTTAAGTGTTAGGGTTATGTTTAATGGTTAGGATTGGGAATAGGGTTAAGGGTTAGGGTTAAGGTTAGGGGTTATGACTAAGGATCAACCGTTAGGGTTACTTTTAGGCGTAGGATTAGGGTAAGGGGTTAGGGTTAGTGTTAGTGTTGTTGGTCGGGTTAAGGTTAGGGTTGGCATTTCAGAATTAGGGATTAGGTGTTACGGTTATAGCTAGGAGGTAGGGTTATAATGACGGTATAGGGCTTGTTCTCAGGGTGTCATGCATTAACGTTAAGATATCGGGTTAAAGTTAGGGTTATGGTGAGGTTTACCTGTTAAGGTGAGCAGTAGGATCAGGGTTAGGTGTTATGTTGTGGGTTAGGCTTATGGGTGAGGGGAAGGGTTTATGCTTAGGGCACGGGCCCTGTATGCTCTAGGAGGCAAAGTTAGGTGTCTGGGATGGTCGCTGGGAACCCACTCTACCGCACGCAGTGTATGGGCCTCTGGGTTTCATGCAGGACACTGTGGCAGAGCCTCCTTTCACGCATGGCGTGGGAGGATTGCAGGCTTTCTAAACTCTAAGAAAACAAGAGGTCTGAGAATTAGATTTAGGGGTAGGGTTATGGTTAGGGTTAAGGATGAAGTTTAGTGTTAGGGTGAGGGCTTAGGCTTAGGGATTACGGTTAGGGTTAAAGGTTACTCTTAGATTTAACAGTTACACTTTGGTTTAGGGTTGAGGTTTAAGGTTAGGGTTAAGATGAGGGGTTAGGGTTTGGTACAGGGTTAGGGTTAAGTGTTAGGTTTAGGGTTGAAGATTAGGATTAGGGTTAGGATTAAAAGTTAGCGTGAGAGTTAACGCTTAGGGTTAAGGTTAAGAGTTAGGGTTTAGTGTTAGGGTTAGGGTTAGTTTTAGGGTTAGAGTTATGTGCTATGGTTTGTGTTAGAGGTTAGAGTTAGGTTTACTGTTCACGGTTACGGTTACGTTTAGGGGTTAGCATTAGGGTTAGGGTTAGGGTTAGGGTTAAGGGATAGGATTAGGGTTAAGTGTTGGGCTTAGGGTTAGGGTTTAGTGTTAGGGTTATCATTAAGGATTAGGGTTAGTGTCAGGGTTAAATGCTTGGGTGCGGGTAATGGTTAGGGTCAGGGTTAAGGTTTACGGATAGGGTTCGTGTTAAGGGTTACAGGGTAGGTTTAGGGTTCAGGGTTAGCGTTAGCATTAAGTCTTAAGGTTAGGATTAGGCGGGAGGTTATATTTAGGGTTAGATCTAGGCGTTAGGGTAAGGGCTAGCGTTAGGGTTAAGAGATAGGGTTAGGTTTAATGCTTAGGATTAGGGTTAGGGTTTGGGGTTAAAGTAAGTGTTAGGGGTTAGGTTTAAGGATCAAAGGTTAGGGTTATTTGTAGCTGTAGTGTTAGGGTTAGGGATAAGGGATCCCATTAGCATTAAGGGTCTTCCTTACTGTAGGGTTAAGGGTTAGGCTTAGAGTTAAAGGTTAAGGTTAGGGTCAGTGTTAAGAATTAGGGTGAGGGTTAACGGTTAGGGTAAAGGTTAAGCGTTAGGGTTAGGGATTAGCGATTAGGGTTTTTGGTTAGTGTTAGGGTTAGCGGTTAGGAGTTCGTGTTTTATGAAGGGGTATGGTTAGAATTAGGATTGGGGTTAGAGTTAGGGTTAGGTATAGGGGTTAGGTTTAGGGGTTAGTTTTAGGGTAAAAGGATAGGATTAGGGTTATGGGTTGGGCTTAGGTTAGGGTTAAAGATTACTGCTAGGGTTAGGGATAGAGTTCAGGGTTAGCTTTAGGGGTTCTGGTTAGGGTTAGGTGTTAGGTTAGTGCCAGGGTTAGGTCTAGTCGTGAGGGCAAGGTTTAGGCTTAGCTTTAAGAGCTAGGGTTAGGTTTAATGGTTAGGATTAGGATTAGGGTTAAGGGTTAGCGTAAGGCTTAGGGGTTTGGGTGAAGGGTTAGGGTTTTTGTTAGGCATAGCGTTGGGGTTAGAAGTAAGGGTTACAGTCAGTGTTAGGGTTGTAGGTAGGGTTCCGGTTAGGGTTAGCGGTTTAGAATTAGGGTTAGGGATTTGGTGTTCCAGTGATGACTAGGAGATAGGGTTAGAATTATGGGATAGGGGTTGTTCTCAAGGAATGGGTTATGCATTAACGTTAGGATAAGAGGTTAAAGTTAGGCGCACGGTGAGGTTTACGTGTTAAGGGGAGAAATAGGAACAGGGTTGGGTGTTATGTTCAGGGTTAGGGTTATCTGTTAAAGGTATTGTTTATGCTTAGCGCACGGGCCCTGTCTGCATTAGGCGGGCGGGGGGAGTTTAGGGGGCTGGGATTGTACCTGGGAACCCACTCTATCATACTCTGTGTATGGGCCCGTCGGTTTCAACACATCCACACCGACCCTACAGGAAAAAAAAAAAAAACACCGTAGCCTCCAGCTACTAATTATAATGCTAACTTGCAAAATTTCCCTGCATTTTAAAACAATCTAAAAATGGCGGTGGGATGATACTTAGAAGAATGGCTTCTTGTCAGTCTCCACTAACAAAAATAGGCAACACCAAGTCAGCTACTCCTCAGCATAGTTATGTCCGTCGCAGCCTTCTTGGGTTTCAGGAGGCACAAACAAACGTTATCACAATTATGGTGAAAAGCTGAACACCTGCAAATAATTATCAACATAGTGGTTAACTGAAAAGCTCTGCGGCATACTTCTTGGAACAAGCCAGTTACCTGTTCCCACGCAAAGAGGAGTATATAGAACCATGGTGGATTTCCAGCTGATGAAGTAAAGGATTATTAAAGGAACGGGATGACCATGGGGACCATCGTTAATTCTCTGAAACAGAATCGGCCCTTTTCACCTGCCAAACACATGCCCACTTCTCCTCTCTGGGGATAATAAAAACTAACCAGCGAACTGACAGAGGGCCTCACCCCCCCATCCACATCGACCACACACACACAAAAAAAACCGTACCCTCCAGCTACTAATTATATTGCTAACTTGCAAAATTTCCCTGCATTTTAAAACAATGGAAAAATGGTGGTGGGATGATACTTAGAAGAATGGCTTCTTGTCTGTCTCCACTAACAAAAATAGGCAACACCAAGTCAGCTACTCCTCAGCATAGTTATGTCCGTCGCAGCCTTCTTGGGTTTCAGGAGGCACATACAAACGTTATCAAAATTATGGTGAAACGCTGAAAACCTGCAAATAATTTTCAACGTAGTGGTTAATTGAAGAGCTCTGCGGCATACTTATTGGAACAAGCCAGGTACCTGTGCCCACGCATGGAGGAGTATATAGAAACATGGTGGAATCAAAGCTGATGAAGCAAAGGATTCTTAAAGGAATGAGATGACCATGCGGATCCTGTTTAATTCTCTGAAACAGAATCCGCACTTTTCACCTACCAAACACATGCCCACTACTCTTCTCTGGGGATAATAAAAACAAACCAGCGATCTGACAGTGGGCCTGAACACCCATCCTGACCGACCCCACAAAAAAAAAAGTACCCTCCAGCTACTAATTATAATGCCAATTTGCAAAATTTCCCTGCATTTTTAAACAATGGAGAAATGATGGTGGGATGATACTTAGAAGAATGGCTTCTTGTCAGTCTCCACTGAGAAAAATAGGCAACACCAAGTCAGCTACGCCTCAGCATAGTTATGCCGTAGCAGCCATATTTGGTTTCAGTAGGCACATACACACGTTATCACAATTATGGTGAAACGCTGAAAACCTGCAAAGGATTTTCAACATACTGGTTAATTGAAAAGCTCTGAGGCATACTTCTTGGAACAAGCCAGTTTCCTGTGCCCACGCATAGAGAAGTATATAGAACCATGGTGGCTTTCCAGCTGATGAAGTAAAGGATTATTAAAGGAACGGGATGACCATGGGGATCATCCTTAATTCTCTGAAACAGAATCCGCCCTTTTCACCTGCCAAACACATGCCCACTTCTCCTCTCTGGGGATAATAAAAACTAACCAGAGAACTGACAGAGTGCCTGACCCCCCCATCCACATCGACCACACACACAAAAAAATCCGTACCATCCAGCTACTAATTATAATGCTAACTTGCAAAATTTCCCTGAATTTTAAAACAATGGAAAAATGGTGGTGGGATGAT
The DNA here is from genome assembly GCF_041146395.1 of Eulemur rufifrons. Classification (NCBI taxonomy): domain Eukaryota; kingdom Metazoa; phylum Chordata; class Mammalia; order Primates; family Lemuridae; genus Eulemur; species Eulemur rufifrons. The sequence goes on along the minus strand of NW_027182814.1, from coordinate 3,598,516 downwards.
ACTTAGAAGAATGGCTTCTTGAGAGTCTCCACTAACAAAAATAGGCAACACCAAGTCAGCTACTCCTCAGCATAGTTATGTCCGTCACAGTCTTCTTCGGTTTCAGGAGGCACAAACAAAATTTATCACAACTATGATGAAACGCTGAACACCTGCAAATAATGTTCAACGTAGGGGTTAATTGAAAAGCTCTGCGGCATACTTCTTGGAACAAGCCAGTTACCTGTTCCCACGCATAGAGGAGTATATAGAACTATGGTGGATTTCCAGCTGATGCAGTAAAGGATTATTAAAGGAACGGGATGACCATGGGGATCATCGATAATTCTCTGAAACAGAATCCGCCCTTTTCACCTGCCAAAAACATGCCCAATTCTCCTCTCTGGGGATAATAAAAACTAACCAGCGAACTGACAAGGGCCTGACCCCCCATCCACATCGACCACACAAAAAAAATAAAACCGTACCCTCCAGCTACTAATTATAATGCTAACTTGCAAAATTTCCCTGCATTTTAAAACAATCTAAAAATGGTGGTGGGATGATACTTAGAAGAATGGCTTCTTGTCAGTCTCCACTAACAAAAATAGGCAACACCAAGTCAGCTACTCCTCAGCATAGTTATGTCCGTCGCAGCCTTCTTGGGTTTCAGGAGGCACATACAAATGTTATCAAAATTATGGTGAAACGCTGAAAACCAGCAAATAATTTTCAACGTACTGGTTAATTTGAAAACTCTCCAGCATACTTCTTGGAACAAGCCAGGTAATTGTGCCCAGGCATAGAGGAGTATATAGAAACATGGTGGAATTCCAGCTGATGAAGTAAAGTATTCTTAAAGGAATGAGATGACCATGCGGATCCTGTTTAATTCTCTGAAACAGAATCCGCACTTTTCACCTGCCAAACACATGCCCACTTCTCCTCTCTGGGGATAATAAAAACAAACCAGTGAATTGACAGATGGCCTGACCAACCCATCCACACTGACCACACACACACAAAAAAAAAGTACCCTCCCAGCTACTAATTATACTGATAACTTGCAAAATTTCCCTGCATTTTAAAACAATGGAAAAATGGTGGTGGGATGATACTTAGAAGAATGGCTTCTTGTCTGTCTCCACTAACAAAAATAGGCAACACCAAGTCAGCTACTCCTCAGCATAGTTATGTCCGTCGCAGCCTTCATGGGTTTCAGGAGGCACATACAAACGTTATCACAATTATGGTGAAATGCTGAAAACCTGGAAATAATTTTCAACGTACTGGTTAATTTGAAAACTCTCCAGCATACTTCTTGGAACAAGCCAGGTACCTGTGCCCACACATAGAGGAGTATATAGAAACATAGTGGAATCCCAGCTGCTGAAGAAAGGATTCTCAAAGGAATGAAGTGACCATGCGGATCCTGTTTCATTCTCTGAAACAGAATCCTCACTTTTCACCTGCAAAACACATGCCCACTACTCTTCTCTGGGGATAATAAAAACAAACCAGCGATCTCACAGAGGGCCTGAACACCCATCCTGACCGACCCCACAAAAAAAAAGTACCCTCTAGCTACTAATTATAATGCCAATTGCAAAATTTCCCTGCATTTTTAAACAATGGAGAAATGATGGTGGGATGATACTTAGAAGAATGGTTCTTGTCAGTCTCCACTGACAAAAATAGGCAACACCAAGTCAGCTACTCCTCAGCATAGTTATGTCCGTCGCAGCCTTCTTGGGTTTCAGGAGGCACAAACAAACGTTATGACAATTATGGTGAAACGCTGAACACCTGCAAATAATTTTCAATGTAGTGGTTAATTGAAAAGCTCTGCGGCATACTTCTTGGAACAATCCAGTTACCTGTTCCCACGCAAAGAGGAGTATATAGAACCATGGTGGATTTCCAGCTGATGAAGTAAAGGATTATTAAAGGAACGGGATGACCATGGGGATCATCGTTAATTCTCTGAAACAGAATCCGCCCTTTTCACCTGCCAAACACATGCCCACTTCTCCTCTCTCGGGATAATAAAAACTAAAAAGTGAACTGACAGAGGCCTGACCCCCCCATCCACATCGACCACACACAAAAATAAACCGTACCCTCCAGCTACTAATTATAATGCTAACACGCAAAATTTCCCTGCCTTTTAAAACAATGGAAAAATGCTGGTGGGATGATACTTAGAAGAATGGCTTCTTGTCAGTCTCCACTGACAAAAATAGGCAACACCAAGTCAGCTACGCCTCAGCATAGTTATGCCGTAGCAGCCATATTTGGTTTCAGTAGGCACATACACATGTTATCACAATTATGGTGAAACGCTGAAAACCTGCAAAGAATTTTCAACATACTGGTTAATTGAAAAGCTCTGAGGCATACTTCTTGGAACAAGCCAGTTTCCTGTGCCCACGCATAGAGCAGTATATAGAACCATGGTGGATTCCCAGCTCATGACCAAAGGATTCTTAAAGGAACGGGATTACCATGCGGATCCTGTTTAATTCTCTGAAACAGATCCGCAGTTTTCACCTGCCATACTAATACCCACTTCTCTTCTCTGGGAATAATAAAAACAAACCAGCGAACTGACAGAGGGCCTGACCAACACATACACACCGACCCCACAGGAAAAAAAAGAAAAAAAACACCGTAGCCTCCAGCTACTAATTATAATGCTAACTTGCACACTTTTCCTGCATTTTTAAACAATGGAAAAATGATGGTGAGATGATACTTAGAAGAATGGATTCTTGTCAGTCTCCAGTAACAAAAATAGGCAAAACTAAGTAAGCTACGCCTCAGCATCGTTATGTTCGTGGCAGCCATCTTGGGTTTCAGGAGGCACAAACAAACGTTATCACAATTATGGTGAAACCCTGAATACCTGCAAATAATATTCAACGTACTGGTTAATTGAAAAGCTCTGCGGCATACTTCTTGGAACAAGCCAGTTACCTGTTCCCACGCAAAGAGGAGTATATAGAACCATGGTGGATTTCCAGCTGATGAAGTAAAGGATTTTTAAAGGAACGGGATGACCATGGGGATCATCGTTAATTCTCTGAAACAGAATCCGCCCTTTTCACCTGCCAAACACATGCCCACTTCTCCTCTCTGGGGATAATAAAAATTAACCAGCGAACTGACAGAGGGACTGACCCCCCCATCCACATCGACCACACACACAAAAAAAACCGTACCCTCCAGCTACTAATTATAATGCTAACATGCAAAATTTCCCTGAATTTTAAAACAATGGAAAAATGGTCGTGGGATGATACTTAGAAGAATGGCTTCTTGTCAGTCTCCACCAACAAAAATAGGCAACACCAAGTCAGCTACTCCTCAGCATAGTTATATCCGTCGCAGCCTTCTTGGGTTTCAGGAGGCACAAACAAACGTTATCACAATTATGGTGAAACGCAGAACACCTGCAAATAATTTTCAACGTAGTGGTTAATTGAAAAGCTCTGCGGCATACTTCTTGGAACAAGCCAGTTACCTGTTCCCACGCAAAGAGGAGTATATAGAACCATGGTGGATTTCCAGCTGATGAAGTAAAGGATTATTAAAGGAACGGGATGACCAAGGGGATCATCGTAAATTCTCTGAAACAGAATCCGCCCTTTTCACCTGCCAAACTCATGCCCGCTTCCCCTCTCTGGGGATAATAAAAACTAACCGGAGAACTGACAGAGGGCCTGACCCCCCCATCCACATCTACCACACACACAAAGAAAAACCGTACCCTCCAGCTACTAATTATAATGCTAACTTGCAAAATTTCCCTGCATTTTAAAACAATGGAAAAATGGTGGTGGGATGATACTTAGAAGAATGGCTTCTTGTCAGTCTCCACTGACAAAAATAGGCAACACCAAATCAGCTACGCTTCGGCATAGTTATGTCCGTAGCAGCCATATTTGGTTTCAGTAGGCACATACACACGTTATCACAATTATGATGAAACGCTGAAAACCTGCAAAGGATTTTCAACATACTGGTTAATTGAAAAGCTCTGAGGCATACTTCTTGGAACAAGCCAGTTTCCTGTGCCCACGCATAGAGAAGTATATAGGAACATGGTGGATTTCCAGCTGATGAAGTAAAGGATTATTAAAGGAACGGGATGACCATGGGTATCATCGTTAATTCTCAGAAACAGTATCTGCCCTTTTCACCTGCCAAACACATGCCCACTTCTCCTCTCTGGGGATAATAAAAACTAACCAGCGAACTGACAGAGGGCCTGACCCCCCCATCCACATAGACCACACACAAAAAAAAAACCGTACCCTCCAGCTACTAATTGTAATGCTAACTTGCAAAATTTCTCTGCCTTTTAAAACAATGGAAAAATGGTGGTGGGATGATACTTAGAAGAATGGCTTCTTGTCAGTCTCATCTAACAAAAATAGGCAACACCAAGTCAGCTTCTCCTAAGCATAGTTATGTCCGTCGCAGCCTTCTTGGGTTCCAGGAGGCACATAAAAACGTTATCAAAATTATGGTGAAACGCTGAAAACCTGCAAATAATTTTCAACGTACTGGTTAATTTGAAAACTCTCCAGCATACTTCTTGGAACAAGCCAGGTACCTGTGCCCACGCATAGAGGAGTATATAGAAATATGGTGGAATCCCAGCTGATGAAGCAAAGGATTCTTAAAGGAATGAGATGACCATGCGGATCCTCTTTAATTCTCTGAAACAGAATCCGCACTTTTCACCTGCCAAACACATGCCCACTACTCTTCTCTGGGGATAATAAAAACAAACCAGCGATCTGACAGAGGGCCTGAACACCCAACTTGACCGACCCACAAAAAAATGTACCCTCCAGCTACTAATTATAATGCCAATTTGCAAAATTTCCCTGCATTTTTAAACAATGGAGAAATGATGGTGGGATGATACTTAGAAGAATGGCTTCTTGTCAGTCTCCACTGACAAAAATAGGCAACTCCATGTCAGCTACGCCTCAGCATAGTTATGTCCGTAGCAGCCATATTTGGTTTCAGTAGGCACATACACACGTTATCACAATTATGGTGAAAAGCTGAAAACCTGCAAAGGATTTTCAACATACTGGTTAATTGAAAAGCTCTGAGGCATACTTCTTGGAACAAGCCAGTTTCTTGTGCCCACGCATAGAGAAGTATATAGAACCATGGTGGATTCCCAGCTCATGGAGCAAAGGATTCTTAAAGGAACGGGATTACCATGCGGATCCTGTTTAATTCTCTGAAACAGATCTGCAGTTTTCACCTGCCATACTAATACCCACTTCTCCTCTCTGGGGATAATAAAAACAAACCAGTGAATTGACAGAGGCCCTGACCAACCCATCCACATTGACCCCACACAAAAAAAAAAAAAGTACCCTTCAGCTACTAATTATAATGCTAACTTGTAAAATTTGCCTGCATTTTTAAACAATGGGAAAAAGGTGGTGGGATGATACTTACAAGAATGGCTTCTTGTCAGTCTCCACTAGCAAAAATAGGCAACATGAAGTCAGCTACGCCTCAGCATACTTATGTCCTTGGCTGCCATATTGGGTTTCAGGAGACACATACAATCGTTATAAGAATTATGGTGAAACACTGAACACCTGCAAATAATTTTCAACGAACTGCTTAAGTGAAAAGTTCTACGGCATACTTCTTGGAACAAGCCAGTTACCTGTGCCCACACATAGAGGAGTATATAGAACCATGGTGGATTCACAGCTTATGAAGCAAAAGTTTCCTAAAGGAACGGGATGAGCATGCGGATCCTGTTTCATTCTCTGAAACAGAATCAAAACATTTCACTTGCCAAACACATGCCCACTTCTCCTCTCTGGGGATAATAAAAACAAACCAGCGAACTGACAGAGGGCCTGACCAACACATCCACACCGACCCCACAGGAAAAAAAAAAAAACCCCGTAGCCTCCAGCTACTAATTATAATGATAACTTCCAAAATTTCCCTGCATTTTAAAACAATGGAAAAATGGTGGCGGGATGATACTTAGAAGAATGGCTTCTTGTCTGTCTCCACTAACAAAAATAGGCAACACCAAGTCAGCTAGCCTCAGCATCGTTATGTCTGTCGCAGCCTTCTTGGGTTTCAGGAGGCACATACAAACGTTATCAAAATTATGGTGAAACGCTGAAAACCTGCAAATAATTTTCAACGTACTGGTTAATTTGAAAACTCTCCAGCATACTTCTTGGAACAAGCCAGGTACCTGTGCCCACGCATAGAGGAGTATATGGACACATGGTGGAATCCCAGCTGATGAAGCAAAGGATTCTTAAAGGATGAGATGACCATGCGGATCCTGTTTAATTCTCCGAAACAGAATCCTCACTTTTCACCTGCCAAACACATGCCCATTACTCTTCTCTGGGGATAATAAAAACAAACCAGCGATCTGACAGAGGGCCTCAACTGCCATCCTGACCGACCCCACAAAAAAAAAAAAAAGTACCGTCCAGCTACTAATTATAATGCCAATTTGCAAAATTTCCCTGCATTTTTAAACAATGGAGAAATGATGGTGGGATGATACTTAGAAGAATGGCTTCTTGTCAGTCTCCACTGACAAAAATAGGCAACACCAAGTCAGCTACGCCTCAGCATAGTTATGTCCGTAGCAGCCATATTTGCTTTCAGGAGACACATACACACGTTATCACAATTATGGTGAAACGCTGAAAACCTGCAAAGGATTTTCAACATACTGGTTAATTGAAAAGCTCTGAGGCATACTTCTTGGAACAAGCCAGTTTCCTGTGCCCACGCATAGAGAAGTATATAGAATCATGGTGGATTCCCAGCTCATGAAGCAAAGGATTCTTAAAGGAACGGGATTACCATGCGGATCCTGTTTAATTCTCTGAAAAAGATCCGCAGTTTTCACCTGCCATACTAATACCCACTTCTCCTCTCTGGGGATAATAAAAACAAACCAGCGAACTGACAGAGGGCCTGACCAACACATCCACACCGACCCCACAAGAAAAAAAAAACAAACACCGTAGCCTCCAGCTACCAATTATAATGCTAACTTGCAAAATTTTCCTGCATTTTTAAACAATGGAAAAATGATGGTGAGATGATACTTAGAAGAATGGATTCTTGTCAGTCTCCACTAACAAAAATAGGCAATACCAAGTCAGCTACGCCTCAGCATCGTTATGTCCGTCGCAGACTTCTTGGGTTTCAGGAGGCACAAACAAACATTATCACAATTATGGTGAAACGCTGAACACCTGCAAATAATTTTCAACGTAGTGGTTAATTGAAAAGCTCTGCGGCATACTTCTTGGAACAAGCCAGTTACCTGTTCCCACGCAATGAAAAGTATATAGAACCATGGTGGATTTCCAGCTGATGAAGTAAAGGATTATTAAAGGAATGGGATGACCTTGGGGATCAACATTAATTCTCTGAAACAGAATCCGCCCTTTTCACCTGCCAAACACATGCCCACTTCTCCTCTCTGGGGATAATAAAAACTAACCAGCGAACTGACAGAGGGCCTGACCCCCCCATCCACATCGACCACACAAAAAAAAAAACCATACCCTCCTGCTACTTATTATAATGCTAACTTGCAAAATTTCCCTGCATTTTAAAAAATGCAAAAATGGTGGTGGGATGATACTTAGAAGAATGGCTTCTTGTCTGTCTCCACTAACAAAAATAGGCAACACCAAGTCAGCTACTCCTCAGCATAGTTATGTCCGTCGCAGCCTTCTTGGGTTTCAGGAGGCACATACAAACGTTACCAAAATTACGGTGAAACGCTGAACACCTGCAAATAATTTTCCACGTACTGGTTATTTTGAAAACTCTCCAGCATACTTCTTGGAACAAGCCAGGTACATGTGCCCATGCATAGAGGAGTATATAGAAACATGGTGGAATCCCAGCTGATGAAGCAAAGGATTCTCAAAGGAATGAGATGACCATGCGGATCCTGTTTAATTCTCTGAAACAGAATCCGCACTTTTCACCTGCCAAATCCATGCCCACTTCTCCTCTCTGGGGATAATAAAAACAAACCAGTGAATTGACAGATGGCCTGACCAACCCATCCACACCGACCCCACGGGAAAAAAAAAAAAAAAAAAACACTGTAGCCTCCAGCTACTAATTATAATGCTAACTTGCAAAATTATCCTGGATTTTTAAACAATGGAAAAATGATGGTGAGATGATACTTAGAAGAAGGGATTCTTGTCAGTTTCCACTAACAAAAATAGGCAAAACCAAGTCAGCTACGCCTCAGCATAGTTATGTTCGTGACAGCCTTCTTGGGTTTCAGGAGGCACAAACAAACGTTATCACAATTATGGTGAAACGCTGAACACCTGCAAATAATTTTCAACGTACTGGTTAATTGAAAAGCTCTGCGGCATACTTCTTGGAACAAGCCAGTTACCTGTTCCCACGCAAAGAGGTTTATATAGAACCATGGTGGATTTCCAGCTGATGAAGTTAAGGATTATTAAAGGAACGGGATGACCATGGGGATCATCGTTAATTCTCTGAAACAGAATCGGCCCTTTTCACCTGCCAAACACATGCCCACTTCTCCTCTCTGGGGATAATAAAAACTAACCAGCGAACTGACAGAGGGCCTGACCCCCCCATCCACATCGATCACACACACAAAAAAAAACCGTACCCTCCAGCTACTAATTATAATGCTAACTTGCAAAATTTCCCTGCATTTTAAAACAATGCAAAAATGGTGGTGGGATCATACTTAGAAGAATGGCTTCTTGTCTGTCTGCACTAACAAAAATAGGCAACACCAAGTCAGCTACTCCTCAGCATAGTTATGTCCGTCGCAGCCTTCTTGGGTTTCAGGAGGCACAAACAAACGTTATCACAATTATGGTGAAACGCTGAACACCTGCAAATAATTTTCAACGTAGTGGTTAATTGAAAAGGTCTGCGGCATACTTCTTGGAACAAGCCAGTTACCTGTTCCCACGCAAAGAGGAGTATATAGAACCATGGTGGATTTCCAGCTGATGAAGTAAAGGATTATTAAAGGAATGGGATGACCATGGGGATCATCGTTAATTCTCTGAAACAGAATCCGCCCTTTTCACCTGCCAAACACATGCCCACTTCTCCTCTCTGGGGATAATAAAAACTAACCAGCGAACTGACAGAGGGCCTGACCCACCCATCCACATCGACCACACACACAAAAAAAACCGTACCCTCCAGCTACTAATTATAATGCTAACTTCCAAAATTTCCCTTCATTTTTAACCAACGGAAAAATGATGGCGGCATGATACTTAGAAGAATGGCTTCTTGTCAGTCTCCACTAACAAAAATCGGCAAAACCAAGTCAGCTACGCCTCAGCATAGTTATGTCTGTGGCAGCCATCTTGGGTTTCAAGGCACATACAAACGTTGTCGCAATTATGATGAAACGCTAAACACCTGCAAATAATTTTCAATGTACTTTTTATTTGAAAAGCTCTGTGGCATACTGCTTTGAACAAGCCAGTAACCTGTGCCCACCCATACGGGAGTATATAGAACCATGGTGGTTTCCCAGCTGATAAAGCAAAGGATTCTTAAAGGAAGCGGAAGACCATGCGGATCCTGTTTAATGCTTTGAAACAGAATCCGCACTTTTCACCTGCCAAACACATGCCCACTTCTCCTCTCTGGGGATAATAAAAACAAACCAGTGAATTGACAGATGGCCTGACCAACCCATCCACACCGACCCCACAAAAAAAAAAAAAAGTACCCTCCAGCTACTAATTATAATGCTAACTTGCAAAATTTCCCTGCATTTTTAAACAATGGAAAAATGATGGTGGCATGATACTTAGAAGAATGGCTTCTTGTCTGTCTCCACTAACAAAAATAGGCAACACGAAGTCAGCTACACCTCAGCATACTTATGACCTTGGCAGCCATATTGGGTTTCAGGAGAGACATACACACGTTATCACAATTATGGTGAAACGCTGAAAACCTGCAAAGGATTTTCAACATATTGGTTAATTGAAAAGCTCTGAGGCATACTTCTTGGAACAAGCCAGTTTCCTGTGCCCACGCATAGAGAAGTATATAGAACCATGGTGGATTCCCAGCTCATGAAGCAAAGGATTCTTAAAGGAACGGGATTACGATGCGGATCCTGTTTAATTCTCTGAAACAGATCCGCAGTTTTCACCTGCCATACTAATACCCACTTCTCCTCTCTGGGGATAATAAAAACAAACCAGCGAACTGACAGAGGGCCTGACCAACACATCCACATCGACCACACACAAAAAAAAACACCGTAGCCTCCAGCTACTAATTATAATGCTGACTTGCAAAATTTTCCTGCATTTTTAAACAATGGAAAAATGATGGTGAGATGATACTTAGAAGAATGGATTCTTGTCTGTCTCCACTAACAAAAATAGGCAACACCAAGTCAGCTACTCCTCAGCATAGTTATGTCCGTCGCAGCCTTCTTGGGTTTCAGGAGGCACAAACAAACATTATCACAATTATGGTGAAACGCTGAACACCTGCAAATAATTTTCAACATAGTGGTTAATTGAAAAGCAATGCGGCATACTTCTTGGAACAAGCCACTTACCTGTTCCCACGCAAAGAGGAGTATATAGAACCATGGTGGATTTCCAGGTGGTAAAATAAAGGATTATTAAAGGAATGGGATGACCATGGGGATCATCGTTAATTCTCTGAAACAGAATCCGCCCTTTTCACCTGCCTAACACATGCCCACTTCTCCTCTCTGGGGATAATAAAAACTAACCAGCTAACTGACACAGGGCCTGACCCCCCCATCCACATCGACCACACACAAAACAAAAACCGTACCCTCCAGCTACTAATTATAATGCTAACTTCCAAAATTTCCCTTCATTTTTAACCAACGGAAAAATGATGGCGGCATGATACTTAGAAGAATGGCTTCTTGTCAGTCTCCACTAACAAAAATCGGCAAAACCAAGTCAGCTACGCCTCAGCATAGTTATGTCTGTGGCAGCCATCTTGGGACTCAGGGCACATACAAACGTTGTCGCAATTATGATGAAACGCTGAACACCTGCAAATAATTTTCAATGTACTTTTTATTTGAAAAGCTCTGTGGCATACTGCTTTGAACAAGCCAGTAACCTGTGCCCACCCATACGGGAGTATATAGAACCATGGTGGTTTCCCAGCTGATGAAGCAAAGTATTCTTAAAGGAAGCGGATGACCATGCGGATCCTGTTTAATTCTTTGAAACAGAATCCGCACTTTTCACCTGCCAACAACATGCCCACTTCTCCTCTCTGGGGATAATAAAAAAAAACCAGTGAACATCTAGAGGGCCTTGCACCCCCATCCACACCGACCCCACAAAAAAAAAAAAGTATCCTCCAGCTACTAATTATAATACTAACTTGCAAAATTTCCCTGCATTTTAAAACAATGGAAAAATGGTGGTGGGATGATACTTAGAAGAATGGCTTCTTGTCAGTCTCCACTAACAAAAATAGGCAACACCAAGTCAGCTACTCCGCAGCATAGTTATGCCCGTCCCAGCCTTCTTGGGTTTCAGGAGACACAAACAAACGTTATCGCAATTATGGTGAAATGCTGAACACCTGCAAATAATTTTCAACGTAGTGGTTAATTGAAAAGCTCTGCGGCATACTTCTTGGAACAAGCCAGTTACTTGTTCCCACGTAAAGAGGAGTATATAGAACCATGGTGGATTTCCAGCTGGTGAAATAAAGGATTATTAAAGGAATGGGATGACCTAGGGGATCATCGTTAATTCTCTGAAACACAATCCGCCCTTTTCACCCGCCAAACACATGCCCACTTCTCCTCTCTGGGGATAATAAAAACGAACCCGCTAACTGACACAGGGCCTGACCCCCCCATCCACATCGACCACACACACAAAAAAAAACGTACCCTACAGCTACTAATTATAATGCTAACTTCCAAAATTTCCCTTCATTTTTAACCAACGGAAAAATGATGGCGGCATGATACTTAGAAGAATGGCTTCTTGTCAGTCTCCACTAACAAAAATTGGCAAAACCAAGTCAGCTACGCCTCAGCATAGTTATGTCTGTGGCAGCCATCTTGGGTTTCAAGGCACATACAAACGTTGTCGCAATTATGATGAAACGCTGAACACCTGCAAATAATTTTCAATGTACTTTTTATTTGAAAAGCTCTGTGGCATACTTCTTGGAACAAGCCAGTAACCTGTGCCCACCCATAAGGGAGTATATAGAACCATGGTGGATTTACAGCTGATGAAGTTAAGGATTATTAAAGGAACGGGATGACCATGGGGATCATCGTTAATTCTCTGAAACAGAATCCGCCCTTTTCACCTGCCAAACACATGCCCACTTCTCCTCTCTGGGGATAATAAAAACTAACCAGCGAACTGACAGAGGGCCTGATCCCCCCCCATCCACATCGACCACACACAAAAAAAAACCGTACCCTCCAGCTACTAATTATAATGCTAACTTGCAAAATTTCCCTGCATTTTAAAACAATGGAAAAATGGTGGTGGGATGATACTTAGAAGAATGGCTTCTTGTCAGTCTCCACTGACAAAAATAGCAACACCAAGTCAGCTACGCCTCAGCATAGTTATGTCCGTAGCAGCCATATTTGGTTTCAGTAGGCACATACACACGTTATCACAATTATGGTGAAACGCTGAAAACCTGCAAAGGATTTTCAACATACTGGTTAATTGAAAAGCTCTGAGGCATACTTCTTGGAACAATCCAGTTTCCTGTGCCCACGCATAGAGAAGTATATAGAACCATGGTGGATTCCCAGCTCATGAAGCAAAGGATTCTTAAAGGAACGGGATTACCATGCGAATCCTGTTGAAATCTCTGAAACAGAATCCGCACTTTTCACCTGCCAAACACATGCCCACTTCTACTCTCTGGGGATAATAAAAGCTAACCAGCGAACTGACGGAGGGCCTGACTCCCCCATCCACATCGACCACACACAAAAAAAAAACCGTACCCTCCAGCTACTAATTATAATGCTAACTTGCAAAATTTCCCTGCCTTTAAAAACAAAGGAAAATTGTTGGTAGGATGATACTTAGAAGAATGGCTTCTTGTCAGTCTCCACTAACAAAAATAGGCAACACCAGTCAGCTACTCCTCAGCATAGTTATGTCCATCGCAGCCTTCTTGAGTTTCGGGAGGCACAAAGAAACGTTATCACAATTATGGTGAAACCGTGAACACCTGCAAATAATTTTCAATGTAGTGGTTAATTGAAAAGCTCTGCGGCATACTTCTTGGAACAAGCCAGTTACCTGTTCCCACGCAAAGAGGAGTATATAGAACCATGGTGGATTTCCAGCTGATGAAGTAAAGGATTATTAAAGGAACGGGATGACCATGGGGATCATCGTTAATTCTCTGAAACAGAATCTGCACTTTTCACCAGCCAAACACATGCCCACTTCTCCTCTCTGGGGATAATAAAAACAAACCAGTGAATTGACAGATGGCCTGACCAACCCATCCACACTGACCCCACAAAAAAAAAAAAAAGTACCCTCCAGCTACTAATTATAATGCTAACTTGCAAAATTTCCCTGCATTTTCAAACAATGGAAAAATGATGGTGGGATGCTTCTTAGAAGAATGGCTTCTTGTCAGTCTCCACTAACAAAAACAGGCAACACGAAGTCAGCTACGCCCAGCATACTTATGTCCTTGGCAGCCATATTGGGTTTCAGGAGACACATACACACGTTATCACAATTATGGTGAAGCGCTGAAAACCTGCAAAGGATATTCAACATACTGGTTAATTGAAAAGCTCTGAGGCATACTTCTTGGAACAAGCCAGTTTCCTGTGCCCACGCATAGAGAAGTATATAGAACCATGGTGGATTCCCAGCTCATGAAGCAAAGGATTCTTAAAGGAACGGGATTACCATGCGGATCCTGTTTAATTCTCTGAAACAGATCCGAAGTTTTCACCTGCCATACTAATACCCACTTCTCCTCTCTGGGGATAATAAAAACAAACCAGCGAACTGACAGAGGGCCTCACCAACACATCCACACCGACCCCACAGGAAAAAAAAAAAAACACCGTAGCCTCCAGCTACTAATTATAATGCTAACTTGCAAAATTTTCCTGCATTTTTAAACAATGGAAAAATGATGGTGAGATGATACTTAGAAGAATGGATTCTTGTCAGTTTCCACTAACAAAAATAGGCAAAACCAAGTCAGCTCCGCCTCAGCATAGTTATGTTCGTGACAGCCTTCTTGGGTTTCAGGAGGCACAAACAAACGTTATCACAATTATGGTGAAACGCTGAACACCTGCAAATAATTTTCAACGTACTGGTTAATTGAAAAGCTCTGCGGCATACTTCTTGGAACAAGCCAGTTACCTGTTCCCACGCAAATAGGTTTATATAGAACCATTGTGGATTTCCAGCTGATGAAGTTAAGGATTATTAAAGGAACGGGATGACCATGGGGATCATCGTTAATTCTCTGAAACAGAATCCGCCCTTTTCACCTGCCAAACACATGCCCACTTCTCCTCTCTGGGGATAATAAAAACTAACCAGCGAACTGACAGAGGGCCTGACCCCCCCATCCACATCGATCACACACAAAAAAAAAACCGTACCCTCCAGCTACTAATTATAATGCTAACTTGCAAAATTTCCCTGCTTTTTAAAACAATGCAAAAAAGGTGGTGGGATCATACTTAGAAGAATGGCTTCTTGTCTGTCTCCACTAACAAAAATAGGCAACACCAAGTCAGCTACTCCTCAGCATAGTTATGTCCGTCGCAGCCTTCTTGGGTTTCAGGAGGCACAAACAAACCTTATCACAATTATGATGAAACGCTGAACACCTGCAAATAATTTTCAATGTACTTTTTATTTGAAAAGCTCTGTGCCATACTGCTTTGAACAAGCCAGTAACCTGTGCCCACCCATACGGGAGTATATAGAACCATGGTGGTTTCCCAGCTGATAAAGCAAAGGATTCTTAAAGGAAGCGGTTGACCATGCGGATCCTGTTTAATTCTTTGAAACAGAATCCGCACTTTTCACCTGCCAACAACATGCCCACTTCTCCTCTCTGGGGATAATAAAAACAAACCAGTGAACATCTAGAGGGCCTTGAACCCCCATCCACACCGACCTCACAAAAAAAAAAAAGTATCCTCCAGCTACTAATTATAATACTAACTTGCAAAATTTCCCTGCATTTTAAAACAATGGAAAAATGGTGGTGGGATGATACTTAGAAGAATGGCTTCTTGTCAGTCTCCACTAACAAAAATCGTCAAAACCAATTCAGCTACGCCTCAGCATAGTTATGTCTGTGGCAGCCATCTTGGGTTTCAAGGCACATACAAACGTTGTCGCAATTATGATGAAACGCTGAACACCTGCAAATAATTTTCAATGTACTTTTTATTTGAAAAGCTCTGTGGCATACTTCTTGGAACAAGCCAGTAACCTGTGCCCACCCATACGGAAGTATATAGAACCATGGTGGATTTCCAGCTGATGAAGTTAAGGATTATTAAAGGAACGAGATGACCATGGGGATCATCGTTAATTCTCTGAAACAGAATCCGCCCTTTTCACCTGCCAAACACATGCCCACTTCTCCTCTCTGGGGATAATAAAAACTAACCAGCGAACTGACAGAGGTCCTGACCAACCCCCATCCACATCGACCACACACAAAAAAAAACCGTACCCTCCAGCTACTAATTATAATGCTAACTTGCAAAATTTCCCTGCATTTTAAAACAATGGAAAAATGGAGGTGGGATGATACTTAGAAGAATGGCTTCTTGTCAGTCTCCACTAACAAAAATAGGCAACACCAAGTCACCTATTCCTCAGCATAGTTATGTCCGTCGCAGCCTTCTTGGGTTTCAGGAGGCACATACAAACGTTATCAAAATTATGGTGAAACGCTGAATACCTGCAAATAATTTTCAACGTACTGGTTAATTTGAAAACTCTCCAGCATACTTCTTGGAACAAGCCAGGTACCTGTGCCCACGCATAGAGGAGTACATAGAAACATAGTGGAATCCCAGCTGATGAAGCAAAGGATTCTTAAAGGAATGAGATGACCATCCGGATCCTGTTTAATTCTCTGAAACAGAATCCGCACTTTTCACCTGCCAAACACATGCCCACTTCTCCTCTCTGGGGATAATAAAAACAAACCAGTGAATTGACAGATGGCCTGACCAACCCATCCACACTGACCCTACAAAAAAAAAAAAAAGTACCCTCCAGCTACTAATTATAATTCTAACTTGCAAAATTTCCCTGCATTTTTAAACAATGGAAAAATGGTGGTGGGATGATACTTAGAAGAATGGCTTCTTGTCAGTCTCCACTAACAAAAATAGGCAACAAGAAGTCAGCTACGCCTCAGCATACTTATGTCCTTGGCAGCCATATTGGGTTTCAGGAGACACATAGAAACGTTATCAAAATTATGGTGAAACGCTGAAAACCTGCAAATAATTTTCAACGTACTGCTTAATTGAAAAGCTCTGCGGCATACTTCTTGGAACAAGCCAGTTACCTGTGCCCACACATAGAGGAGTATATAGAACCATGGTGGATTCCCAGCTGATGAAGCAAAGGATTCTTAAAGGAATGAGATGACCATGCGGATCCTGTTTAATTCTCTGAAACAGAATCCGCACTTTTCACCTGCCAAACACATGCCCACTACTCTTCTCTGGCGATAATAAAAACAAACCAGCGATCTGACAGAGGGCCTGAACACCCATCCTGACCGACCCCACAAAAAAAAAAGTACCCTCCAGCTACTATTATAATGCCAATTTGCAAAATTTCCCTGCATTTTTAAACAATGGAGAAATGATGGTGGGACGATACTTAGAAAAATGGCTTCTTGTCAGTCTCCACTGACAAAAATAGGCAACACCAAGTCAGCTACGCCTCAGCATAGTTATGTCCGTAGCAGCCATATTTGGTTTCAGTAGGCACTTACACACGTTATCACAATTATGGTGAAACGCTGAAAACCTGCAAAGGATTTTCAACATACTGGTTAATTGAAAAGCTCTGAGGCATACTTCTTGGAACAAGCCAGTTTCCTGTGCCCACGCATAGAGAAGTATATAGAACCATGGTGGATTCCAAGCTCATGAAGCAAAGGATTCTTAAAGGAACGGGATTACCATGCGGATCCTGTTTAATTCTCTGAAACAGATCCGCAGTTTTCACCTGCCATACTAATACACACTTCTCCTCTCTGGGGATAATAAAAACAAACCAGCGAACTGACAGAGGGCCTCACCAATACATCCACACCGACCCCACGGGAAAAAAAAAAAAAACACCGTAGCCTCCGGCTACTAATTATAATGCTAAGTTGCAAAATTTTCCTGCATTTTTAAACAATGGAAAAATGATGGTGAGATGATACTTAGAACAATGGCTTCTTGTCAGTCTCCACTAACAAAAATAGGCAACACCTAGTGAGCTACTCCGCAGCATCGTTATGTCCGTCGCAGCCTTCTTGGGTTTCAGGAGGCACAAACAAACGTTATCACAATTATGGTGAAACGCTGAACAGCTGCAAATAATTTTCAACGTAGTGGTTAATTGAAAAGCTCTGCGGCATACTTCTTGGAACAAGCCAGTTACCTGTTCCCACGCAAAGAGGAGTATATAGAACCATGGTGGATTTCCAGCTGATGAAGTAAAGGATTATTAAAGGAACGGGATGACCATGGGGATCATCGTTAATTCTCTGAAACAGAATCCGCCCTTTTCACCTGCCAAACACATGCCCACTTCTCCTCTGGGGATAATAAAAACTAACCAGCTAACTGACAGAGGACCTGACCCCCCCATCCACATCGACCACACACAAAAAAAAAACCATACCCTCCAGCTACTAATTATAATGCTAACTTCCAAAATTTCCCTTCATTTTTAACCAACGGAAAAATGATGGCGGCATGATACTTAGAAGAATGGCTTCTTGTCAGTCTCCACTAACATAAATCGGTAAAACCAAGTCAGCTGCGCCTCAGCATAGTTATGTCTGTGGCAGCCATCTTGCGTTTCAAGGCACATACAAACGTTGTCGCAATTATGATGAAACGCTGAACACCTGCAAATAATTTTCAATGTACTTTTTATTTGAAAAGCTCTGTGCCATACTTCTTGGAACAAGCCAGTAACCTGTGCCCACCCTTACAGGAGTATATAGAACCATGGTGGTTTCCCAGCTGATGAAGCAAAGGATTCTTAAAGGAAGCGGATGACCATGCGGATCCTGTTTAATTCTTTGAAACAGAATCCGAACTTTTCACCTGCCAACAACATGCCCACTTCTCCTCTCTGGGGATAATAAAAACTAACCAGCGAACTGACAGAGGGCCTGACCCCCCCATCCACATCGATCACACACACAAAAAAAAACCGTACCTTCCAGCTACTAATTATAATGCTAACTTGCAAAATTTCCCTGCATTTTAAAACAATGCAAAAATGGTGGTGGGATCATACTTAGAAGAATGGCTTCTTCTCTGTCTCCACTAACAAAAATAGGCAACACCAAGTCAGCTACTCCTCAGCATAGTTATGTCCGTCGCAGCCTTCTTGGGTTTCAGGAGGCACAAACAAACGTTATCACAATTATGGTGAAACGCTGAACACCTGCAAATAATTTTCAACGTATTGGTTAATTGAAAAGGTCTGCGGCATACTTCTTGGAACAAGCCAGTTACCTGTTCCCACGCAAAGAGGAGTATATAGAACCATGCTGGATTACCAGCTGATGAAGTAAAGGATTATTAAAGGAACGGGATGAGCATGGGGATCATCGTTAATTCTCTGAAACAGAATCCACCCTTTTCACCTGCCAAACACATGCCCACATCTCCTCTCTGGGGATAATAAAAACAAACCAGCGAACTGACAGAGGGCCTCACCAACACATCCACATCGAGCACACACACACAGAAAAACCGTACCCTCCAGCTACTAATTATAATGCTAACTTGCAAAATTTCCCTGCATTTTAAAACAATGGAAAAATGGTGGTGGGATGATACTTAGAAGAATGGATTCTTGTCAGTCTCCACTAACAAAAATAGGCAACACCAAGTCAGCTACTCCGCAGCATAGTTATGCCTGTCGCAGCCTTCTTGGATTTCAGGAGACACAAACAAACGTTATCACAATTATGGTGAAACCCTGAACACCTGCAAATAATTTTCAACGTAGTGGTTAATTGAAAAGCTCTGCGGCATACTTCTTGGAACAAGCCAGTTACCTGTTCCCACGCAAAGAGGAGTATACAGAACCATGGAGGATTTCCATCTGATGAAGTAAAGGATTATGAAAGGAACGGGATGAGCATGGGGATCATCGTTAATTCTCTGAAACAGAATCTGCCCTTTTCACCTGCCAAACACATGCCCACTTCTCCTCTCTGGGGATAATAAAAACTAACCAGCGAACTGACAGAGGGCCTGACCCCCCCATCCACATCGACCACACACAAAAAAAAACCAAACCCTCCAGCTACTAATTATAATGCTACCTTGCAAAATTTCCCTGCATTTTAAAACAATGCAAAAAAGGTGGTAGGATGATACTTAGAAGAAAGGCTTCTTGTCTGTCTCCACTAACAAAAATAGGCAACACCAAGTCAGCTACTCCTCAGCAAGTTATGTCCGTTCCAGCCTTCTTGGGTTTCAGGAGGCACATACAAACGTTATCAAAATTATGGTGAAACGCTGAAAACCTGTAAAGAATTTTCAACGTAGTGGTTAATTGAAAAGCTCTGCGGCATACTTCTTGGAACAAGCCAGGTACCTGTGCCCAAGCATAGAGGAGTATATAGAAACATGGTGGAATCCCAGCTGATGAAGCAAAGGATTCTTAAAGGAATGAGATGACCATGCGGATCCTGTTTAATTCTCTGAAACAGAATCCACACTTTTCACCTGCCAAACACATGCCCACTTCTCCTCTCTGGGGATAATAAAAACTAACCAGCTAACTGACACAGGGCCTGACCCCCCAATCCACATCGACCACACACACAAAAAAAACCGTACCCTCCAGCTACTAATTATAATGCTAACTTCCAAAATTTCCCTTCATTTTTAACCAACGGAAAAATGATGGCGGCATGATACTTAGAAGAATGGCTTCTTGTCAGTCTCCACTAACAAAAATCGGCAAAACCAAGTCAGCTACGCCTCAGCATAGTTATGTCTGTGGCAGCCATCTTGGGTTTCAAGGCACATACAAACGTTGTCGCAATTATGATGAAACGCTGAACACCTGCAAATAATTTTCAATGTACTTTTTATTTGAAAAGCTCTGTGGCATACTTCTTGGAACAAGCCAGTAACCTGTGCCCACCCATACGGGAGTATATAGTACCATGGTGGATTTCCAGCTGATGAAGTTAAGGATTATTAAAGGAACGGGATGACCATGGGGATCATCGTTAATTCTCTGAAACAGAATCCGCCCTTTTCACCTGCCAAACACATGCCCACTTCTCCTCTCTGGGGATAATAAAAACTAACCAGCGAACTGACAGAGGGACTGACCCCCCCCCCATCCACATCGACCACACACAAAAAAAAACCGTACCCTCCAGCTACTAATTATAATGCTAACTTGCAAAATTTCCCTGCATTTTAAAACAATGGAAAAATGGTGGTGGGATGATACTTAGAAGAATGGCTTCTTGTCAGTCTCCACTGACAAAAATAGCAACACCAAGTCAGCTACGCCTCAGCATAGTTATGTCCGTAGCAGCCATATTTGGTTTCAGTAGGCACATACACACGTTATCACAATTATGGTGAAACGCTGAAAACCTGCAAAGGATTTTCAACATACTGGTTAATTGAAAAGCTCTGAGGCATACTTCTTGGAACAATCCAGTTTCCTGTGCCCACGCATAGAGAAGTATATAGAACCATGGTGGATTCCCAGCTCATGAAGCAAAGGATTCTTAAAGGAACGGGATTACCATGCGAATCCTGTTGAAATCTCTGAAACAGAATCCGCACTTTTCACCTGCCAAACACATGCCCACTTCTACTCTCTGGGGATAATAAAAGCTAACCAGCGAACTGACGGAGGGCCTGACCCCCCCATCCACATCGACCACACACAAAAAAAAAACCGTACCCTCCAGCTACTAATTATAATGCTAACTTGCAAAATTTCCCTGCCTTTAAAAACAAAGGAAAATTGTTGGTAGGATGATACTTAGAAGAATGGCTTCTTGTCAGTCTCCACTAACAAAAATAGGCAACACCAGTCAGCTACTCCTCAGCATAGTTATGTCCATCGCAGCCTTCTTGAGTTTCGGGAGGCACAAAGAAACGTTATCACAATTATGGTGAAACCGTGAACACCTGCAAATAATTTTCATCGTAGTGGTTAATTGAAAAGCTCTGCGGCATACTTCTTGGAACAAGCCAGTTACCTGTTCCCACGCAAAGAGGAGTATATAGAACCATGGTGGATTTCCAGCTGATGAAGTAAAGGATTATTAAAGGAACGGGATGACCATGGGGATCATCGTTAATTCTCTGAAACAGAATCTGCACTTTTCACCTGCCAAACACATGCCCACTTCTCCTCTCTGGGGATAATAAAAACAAACCAGTGAATTGACAGATGGCCTGACCAACCCATCCACACTGACCCCACAAAAAAAAAAAAGTACCCTCCAGCTACTAATTATAATGCTAACTTGCAAAATTTCCCTGCATTTTCAAACAATGGAAAAATGATGGTGGGATGCTTCTTAGAAGAATGGCTTCTTGTCAGTCTCCACTAACAAAAATAGGCAACACGAAGTCAGCTACGCCCAGCATACTTATGTCCTTGGCAGCCATATTGGGTTTCAGGAGACACATACACACGTTATCACAATTATGGTGAAGCGCTGAAAACCTGCAAAGGATATTCAACATACTGGTTAATTGAAAAGCTCTGAGGCATACTTCTTGGAACAAGCCAGTTTCCTGTGCCCACGCATAGAGAAGTATATAGAACCATGGTGGATTCCCAGCTCATGAAGCAAAGGATTCTTAAAGGAACGGGATTACCATGCGGATCCTGTTTAATTCTCTGAAACAGATCCGAAGTTTTCACCTGCCATACTAATACCCACTTCTCCTCTCTGGGGATAATAAAAACAAACCAGCGAACTGACAGAGGGCCTCACCAACACATCCACACCGACCCCACAGGAAAAAAAAAAAAAACACCGTAGCCTCCAGCTACTAATTATAATGCTAACTTGCAAAATTTTCCTGCATTTTTAAACAATGGAAAAATGATGGTGAGATGATACTTAGAAGAATGGATTCTTGTCAGTTTCCACTAACAAAAATAGGCAAAACCAAGTCAGCTCCGCCTCAGCATAGTTATGTTCGTGACAGCCTTCTTGGGTTTCAGGAGGCACAAACAAACGTTATCACAATTATGGTGAAACGCTGAACACCTGCAAATAATTTTCAACGTACTGGTTAATTGAAAAGCTCTGCGGCATACTTCTTGGAACAAGCCAGTTACCTGTTCCCACGCAAATAGGTTTATATAGAACCATCGTGGATTTCCAGCTGATGAAGTTAAGGATTATTAAAGGAACGGGATGACCATGGGGATCATCGTTAATTCTCTGAAACAGAATCCGCCCTTTTCACCTGCCAAACACATGCCCACTTCTCCTCTCTGGGGATAATAAAAACTAACCAGCGAACTGACAGAGGGCCTGACCCCCCCATCCACATCGATCACACACAAAAAAAAAACCGTACCCTCCAGCTACTAATTATAATGCTAACTTGCAAAATTTCCCTGCTTTTTAAAACAATGCAAAAAAGGTGGTGGGATCATACTTAGAAGAATGGCTTCTTGTCTGTCTCCACTAACAAAAATAGGCATCACCAAGTCAGCTACTCCTCAGCATAGTTATGTCCGTCGCAGCCTTCTTGGGTTTCAGGAGGCACAAACAAACCTTATCACAATTATGATGAAACGCTGAACACCTGCAAATAATTTTCAATGTACTTTTTATTTGAAAAGCTCTGTGCCATACTGCTTTGAACAAGCCAGTAACCTGTGCCCACCCATACGGGAGTATATAGAACCATGGTGGTTTCCCAGCTGATAAAGCAAAGGATTCTTAAAGGAAGCGGTTGACCATGCGGATCCTGTTTAATTCTTTGAAACAGAATCCGCACTTTTCACCTGCCAACAACATGCCCACTTCTCCTCTCTGGGGATAATAAAAACAAACCAGTGAACATCTAGAGGGCCTTGAACCCCCATCCACACCGACCTCACAAAAAAAAAAAAGTATCCTCCAGCTACTAATTATAATACTAACTTGCAAAATTTCCCTGCATTTTAAAACAATGGAAAAATGGTGGTGGGATGATACTTAGAAGAATGGCTTCTTGTCAGTCTCCACTAACAAAAATAGGCAACACCTAGTGAGCTACTCCGCAGCATAGTTATGTCCGTCGCAGCCTTCTTGGGTTTCAGGAGACACAAACAAACGTTATCACAATTATGGTGAAACGCTGAACACCTGCAAATAATTTTCAACGTAGTGGTTAATTGAAAAGTTCTGCGGCATACTTCTTGGAACAAGCCAGTTACTTGTTCCCACGCAAAGAGGAGTATATAGAACCATGGTGGATTTCCAGCTGGTGAAATAAAGGATTATTAAAGGAATGGGATGACCTAGGGGATCATCGTTAATTCTCTGAAACAGAATCCGCCCTTTTCACCTGCCAAACACATGCCCACTTCTCCTCTCTGGGGATAATAAAAACTAACCAGGTAACTGACACAGGGCCTGACCCCCCCATCCACATCGACCACACACACAAAAAAAACCGTACCCTCCAGCTACTAATTATAATGCTAATATCCTAAATTTCCCTTCATTTTTAACCAACGGAAAAATGATGGCGGCATGATACTTAGAAGAATGGCTTCTTGTCAGTCTCCACTAACAAAAATCGTCAAAACCAAGTCAGCTACGCCTCAGCATAGTTATGTCTGTGGCAGCCATCTTGGGTTTCAAGGCACATACAAACGTTGTCGCAATTATGATGAAACGCTGAACACCTGCAAATAATTTTCAATGTACTTTTTATTTGAAAAGCTCTGTGGCATACTTCTTGGAACAAGCCAGTAACCTGTGCCCACCCATACGGAAGTATATAGAACCATGGTGGATTTCCAGCTGATGAAGTTAAGGATTATTAAAGGAACGAGATGACCATGGGGATCATCGTTAATTCTCTGAAACAGAATCCGCCCTTTTCACCTGCCAAACACATGCCCACTTCTCCTCTCTGGGGATAATAAAAACTAACCAGCGAACTGACAGAGGGCCTGACCAACCCCCATCCACATCGACCACACACAAAAAAAAACCGTACCCTCCAGCTACTAATTATAATGCTAACTTGCAAAATTTCCCTGCATTTTAAAACAATGGAAAAATGGAGGTGGGATGATACTTAGAAGAATGGCTTCTTGTCAGTCTCCACTAACAAAAATAGGCAACACCAAGTCACCTATTCCTCAGCATAGTTATGTCCGTCGCAGCCTTCTTGGGTTTCAGGAGGCACATACAAACGTTATCAAAATTATGGTGAAACGCTGAATACCTGCAAATAATTTTCAACGTACTGGTTAATTTGAAAACTCTCCAGCATACTTCTTGGAACAAGCCAGGTACCTGTGCCCACGCATAGAGGAGTACATAGAAACATGGTGGAATCCCAGCTGATGAAGCAAAGGATTCTTAAAGGAATGAGATGACCATCCGGATCCTGTTTAATTCTCTGAAACAGAATCTGCACTTTTCACCTGCCAAACACATGCCCACTTCTCCTCTCTGGGGATAATAAAAACAAACCAGTGAATTGACAGATGGCCTGACCAACCCATCCACACTGACCCTACAAAAAAAAAAAAGTACCATCCAGCTACTAATTATAATGCTAACTTGCAAAATTTCCCTGCATTTTTAAACAATGGAAAAATGGTGGTGGGATGATACTTAGAAGAATGGCTTCTTGTCAGTCTCCACTAACAAAAATAGGCAACAAGAAGTCAGCTAAGCCTCAGCATACTTATGTCCTTGGCAGCCATATTGGGTTTCAGGAGACACATAGAAACGTTATCAAAATTATGGTGAAACGCTGAAAACCTGCAAATAATTTTCAACGTACTGCTTAATTGAAAAGCTCTGCGGCATACTTCTTGGAACAAGCCAGTTACCTGTGCCCACACATAGAGGAGTATATAGAACCATGGTGGATTCCCAGCTGATGAAGCAAAGGATTCTTAAAGGAATGAGATGACCATGCGGATCCTGTTTAATTCTCTGAAACAGAATCCGCACTTTTCACCTGCCAAACACATGCCCACTACTCTTCTCTGGCGATAATAAAAACAAACCAGCGATCTGACAGAGGGCCTGAACACCCATCCTGACCGACCCCACAAAAAAAAAAGTACCCTCCAGCTACTATTATAATGCCAATTTGCAAAATTTCCCTGCATTTTTAAACAATGGAGAAATGATGGTGGGACGATACTTAGAAAAATGGCTTCTTGTCAGTCTCCACTGACAAAAATAGGCAACACCAAGTCAGCTACGCCTCAGCATAGTTATGTCCGTAGCAGCCATATTTGGTTTCAGTAGGCACATACACACGTTATCACAATTATGATGAAACGCTGAAAACCTGCAAAGGATTTTCAACATACTGGTTAATTGAAAAGCTCTGAGGCATACTTCTTGGAACAAGCCAGTTTCCTGTGCCCACGCATAGAGAAGTATATAGAACCATGGTGGATTCCAAGCTCATGAAGCAAAGGATTCTTAAAGGAACGGGATTACCATGCGGATCCTGTTTAATTCTCTGAAACAGATCCGCAGTTTTCACCTGCCATACTAATACACACTTCTCCTCTCTGGGGATAATAAAAACAAACCAGCGAACTGACAGAGGGCCTCACCAATACATCCACACCGACCCCACGGGAAAAAAAAAAAAAACACCGTAGCCTCCGGCTACTAATTATAATGCTAAGTTGCAAAATTTTCCTGCATTTTTAAACAATGGAAAAATGATGATGAGATGATACTTAGAAGAATGGCTTCTTGTCAGTCTCCACTAACAAAAATAGGCAACACCTAGTGAGCTACTCCGCAGCATCGTTATGTCCGTCGCAGCCTTCTTGGGTTTCAGGAGGCACAAACAAACGTTATCACAATTATGGTGAAACGCTGAACAGCTGCAAATAATTTTCAACGTAGTGGTTAATTGAAAAGCTCTGCGGCATACTTCTTGGAACAAGCCAGTTACCTGTTCCCACGCAAAGAGGAGTATATAGAACCATGGTGGATTTCCAGCTGATGAAGTAAAGGATTATTAAAGGAACGGGATGACCATGGGGATCATCGTTAATTCTCTGAAACAGAATCCGCCCTTTTCACCTGCCAAACACATGCCCACTTCTCCTCTGGGGATAATAAAAACTAACCAGCTAACTGACAGAGGACCTGACCCCCCCATCCACATCGACCACACACAAAAAAAAAACCATACCCTCCAGCTACTAATTATAATGCTAACTTCCAAAATTTCCCTTCATTTTTAACCAACGGAAAAATGATGGCGGCATGATACTTAGAAGAATGGCTTCTTGTCAGTCTCCACTAACATAAATCGGTAAAACCAAGTCAGCTGCGCCTCAGCATAGTTATGTCTGTGGCAGCCATCTTGCGTTTCAAGGCACATACAAACATTGTCGCAATTATGATGAAACGCTGAACACCTGCAAATAATTTTCAATGTACTTTTTATTTGAAAAGCTCTGTGCCATACTTCTTGGAACAAGCCAGTAACCTGTGCCCACCCTTACGGGAGTATATAGAACCATGGTGGTTTCCCAGCTGATGAAGCAAAGGATTCTTAAAGGAAGCGGATGACCATGCGGATCCTGTTTAATTCTTTGAAACAGAATCCGAACTTTTCACCTGCCAACAACATGCCCACTTCTCCTCTCTGGGGATAATAAAAACTAACCAGCGAACTGACAGAGGGCCTGACCCCCCCATCCACATCAATCACACACACAAAAAAAAACCGTACCTTCCAGCTACTAATTATAATGCTAACTTGCAAAATTTCCCTGCATTTTAAAACAATGCAAAAATGGTGGTGGGATCATACTTAGAAGAATGGCTTCTTCTCTGTCTCCACTAACAAAAATAGGCAACACCAAGTCAGCTACTCCTCAGCATAGTTATGTCCGTCGCAGCCTTCTTGGGTTTCAGGAGGCACAAACAAACGTTATCACAATTATGGTGAAACGCTGAACACCTGCAAATAATTTTCAACGTAGTGGTTAATTGAAAAGGTCTGCGGCATACTTCTTGGAACAAGCCAGTTACCTGTTCCCACGCAAAGAGGAGTATATAGAACCATGCTGGATTACCAGCTGATGAAGTAAAGGATTATTAAAGGAACGGGATGAGCATGGGGATCATCGTTAATTCTCTGAAACAGAATCCACCCTTTTCACCTGCCAAACACATGCCCACATCTCCTCTCTGGGGATAATAAAAACAAACCAGCGAACTGACAGAGGGCCTCACCAACACATCCACATCGAGCACACACACACAGAAAAACCGTACCCTCCAGCTACTAATTATAATGCTAACTTGCAAAATTTCCCTGCATTTTAAAACAATGGAAAAATGGTGGTGGGATGATACTTAGAAGAATGGATTCTTGTCAGTCTCCACTAACAAAAATAGGCAACACCAAGTCAGCTACTCCGCAGCATAGTTATGCCTGTCGCAGCCTTCTTGGATTTCAGGAGACACAAACAAACGTTATCACAATTATGGTGAAACCCTGAACACCTGCAAATAATTTTCAACGTAGTGGTTAATTGAAAAGCTCTGCGGCATACTTCTTGGAACAAGCCAGTTACCTGTTCCCACGCAAAGAGGAGTATATAGAACCATGGTGGATTTCCATCTGATGAAGTAAAGGATTATGAAAGGAACGGGATGAGCATGGGGATCATCGTTAATTCTCTGAAACAGAATCCGCCCTTTTCACCTGCCAAACACATGCCCACTTCTCCTCTCTGGGGATAATAAAAACTAACCAGTGAACTGACAGAGGGCCTGACCCCCCCATCCACATCGACCACACACAAAAAAAAACCAAACCCTCCAGCTACTAATTATAATGCTACCTTGCAAAATTTCCCTGCATTTTAAAACAATGCAAAAAAGGTGGTGGGATGATACTTAGAAGAAAGGCTTCTTGTCTGTCTCCACTAACAAAAATAGGCAACACCAAGTCAGCTACTCCTCAGCAAGTTATGTCCGTTCCAGCCTTCTTGGGTTTCAGGAGGCACATACAAACGTTATCAAAATTATGGTGAAACGCTGAAAACCTGTAAAGAATTTTCAACGTAGTGGTTAATTGAAAAGCTCTGCGGCATACTTCTTGGAACAAGCCAGGTACCTGTGCCCAAGCATAGAGGAGTATATAGAAACATGGTGGAATCCCAGCTGATGAAGCAAAGGATTCTTAAAGGAATGAGATGACCATGCGGATCCTGTTTAATTCTCTGAAACAGAATCCACACTTTTCACCTGCCAAACACATGCCCACTTCTCCTCTCTGGGGATAATAAAAACTAACCAGCTAACTGACACAGGGCCTGACCCCCCAATCCACATCGACCACACACACAAAAAAAACCGTACCCTCCAGCTACTAATTATAATGCTAACTTCCAAAATTTCCCTTCATTTTTAACCAACGGAAAAATGATGGCGGCATGATACTTAGAAGAATGGCTTCTTGTCAGTCTCCACTAACAAAAATCGGCAAAACCAAGTCAGCTACGCCTCAGCATAGTTATGTCTGTGGCAGCCATCTTGGGTTTCAAGGCACATACAAACGTTGTCGCAATTATGATGAAACGCTGAACACCTGCAAATAATTTTCAATGTACTTTTTATTTGAAAAGCTCTGTGGCATACTTCTTGGAACAAGCCAGTAACCTGTGCCCACCCATACGGGAGTATATAGTACCATGGTGGATTTCCAGCTGATGAAGTTAAGGATTATTAAAGGAACGGGATGACCATGGGGATCATCGTTAATTCTCTGAAACAGAATCCGCCCTTTTCACCTGCCAAACACATGCCCACTTCTCCTCTCTGGGGATAATAAAAACTAACCAGCGAACTGACAGAGGGACTGACCCCCCCCCATCCACATAGACCACACACAAAAAAAAACCGTACCCTCCAGCTACTAATTATAATGCTAACTTGCAAAATTTCCCTGCATTTTAAAACAATGGAAAAATGGTCGTGGGATGATACTTAGAAGAATGGCTTCTTGTAAGTCTCCACTAACAAAAATAGGCAACACCAAGTCAGCTATTCCTCAGCATAGTTATGTCCGTCGCAGCCTTCTTGGGTTTCAGGAGGCACATACAAACGTTTTCAAAATTATGGTGAAACGCTGAAAACCTGCAAATAATTTTCAACGTACTGGTTAATTTGAAAACTCTCCAGCATACTTCTTGGAACAAGCCAGGTACCTGTGCCCACGCATAGAGGAGTACATAGAAACATGGTGGAATCCCAGCTGATGAAGCAAAGGATTCTTAAAGGAATGAGATGACCATGCGGATCCTGTTTAATTCTCTGAAAGAGAATCCGCACTTTTCACCTGCCAAACACATGCTCACTTCTCCTCTCTGGGGATAATAAAAGCAAACCAGTAAATTGACAGATGGCCTGACCAACCCATCCACACTGACCCTACAAAAAAAAAAAAAAAAAGTACCCTCCAGCTTCTAATTATAATGCTAACTTGCAAAATTTCCCTGCATTTTTAAACAATGGAAAAATGGTGGTGGGATGATACTTAGAAGAATGGCTTCTTGTCAGTCTCCAGTAACAAAAATAGGCAACACGAAGTCTGCTACGCCTCAGCATACTTATGTCCTTGGCAGCCATATTGGGTTTCAGGAGATACATACAAACGTTATCAAAATTATGGTGAAACGCTCAAAACCTGCAAATAATTTTCAACGTATTGCTTAATTGAAAAGCTCTGCGGCATACTTCTTGGAACAAGCCAGTTACCTGTGCCCACACATAGAGGAGTATATAGAACCATGGTGGATTCCCAGCTGATGAAGCAAAGGATTCTTAAAGGAATGAGATGACCATGCGGATCCTGTTTAATTCTCTGAAACAGAATCCGCACTTTTCACCTGCCAAACACATGCCCACTACTCTTCTCTGGCGATAATAAAAACAAACCAGCGATCTGATAGAGGGCCTGAACACCCATCCTGACCGACCCCACAAAAAAAAAAGTACCCTCCAGCTACTATTATAATGGCAATTTGCAAAATTTCCCTGCATTTTTAAACAATGGAGAAATGATGGTGAGATGATACTTAGAAGAATGGATTCTTGTCAGTCTCCACTAACAAAAATAGGCAAAACCAAGTCAGCTACGCCTCAGCATAGTTATGTTCGTGGCAGCCATCTTGGGTTTCAGGAGGCACAAACAAACGTTATCACAATTATGGTGAAACGCTGAACACCTGGAAATAATTTTCAACGTAGTGGTTAATTGAAAAGCTCTGCGGCATACTTCTTGGAACAAGCCAGTTACCTGTTCCCACACAAAGAGGAGTATATAGAACCATGGTGGATTTCCAGCTGATGAAGTAAAGGATTATTAAAGGAACGGGATGAGCATGGGGATTATCGTTAATTCTCTGAAACAGAATCCGCCCTTTTCACCTGCCAAACACATGCCCACTTCTCCTCTCTGGGGATAATAAAAACTAACCAGCGAACTGACAGAGGGCCTGACGCCCCCCATCCACATCGCCCACACACACAAAAAAAAACCGTACCCTCCAGCTACTAATTATAATGCTAAGTTCCAAAATTTCCCTTCATTTTTAACCAACGGAAAAATGATGGCGGCATGATACTTAGAAGAATGGCTTCTTGTCAGTCTCCGCTAACAAAAATCGGCAAAACCAAGTCAGCTACGCCTCGGCATAGTTATGTCTGTGGCAGCCATCTTGGGTTTCAAGGCACATACAAACGTTGTCGCAATTATGATGAAACGCTGAACACCTGCAAATAATTTTCAATGTACTTTTTATTTGAAAAGCTATGTGGCATACTCTTGGAACAAGCTAGTCACCTGTGCCCACCCATACGAGAGTATATAGAACCATGGTGGTTTCCCAGCTGATGAAGCAAAGGATTCTTAAAGGAAGCGGATGACCATGCGGATCCTGTTTAATTCTTTGAAACAGAATCCGCATTTTTCACCTGCCAACAACATGCCCACTTCTCCTCTCTGGGGATAATAAAAACAAACCAGTGAACATCTAGAGGGCCTTGCACCCCCATCCACACCGACACCACAAAAAAAAAAAAAGTACCCTCCAGCTACTAATTATAATGCTAACTTGCACAATTTCCCTGCATTTTTAAACAATGGATAAATCATGGTGGGATTATACTTAAAAGAATGGCTTCTTGTCAGTCTCCACTGACTAAAATAGGAAACACCAAGTGAGCTACGCCTCAGCATAGTTATGTCCGTGGCAGCCGTCTTGGGTTTCAGCAGGCACATACAAACCTTATCACAATTATGGTGAAACGCTGAAAACCTGCAAATAATTTTCAACGTAGTGGTTAATTGAAAAGCTCTGCGGCATACTTCTTGGAACAAGCCAGGTACCTGTGCCCACGCATAGAGGAGTATATAGAACCATGGTGGATTCCCAGCTGATGAAGCAAAGGATTCTTTTTTTTTTTTTTTTTTTTTTTTTTTTTGTTGAGACAGAGTCTCAATTTGTTGCCCAGGCTAGAGTGAGTGCCGTCGCGTCAGCTTAGTTCACAGAAACCTCAGACTCCTCGGCTTAAACGATCCTACTGCCTCAGCCTCCCGAGTAGCTGGGACTACAGGCATGCGCCACTATGCCCGGCTAATTTTTCCATATAGATTTTTAGTTGTCCATATAATGTCTTTCTATTTTTAGTAGAGACGGGGTCTCGCTCTTGCTCAGGCTGGTCTCGAACTCCTGACCTCGAGCGATCCACCCGCCTCGGCCTCCCAGAGTGCTAGGATTACAGGCGTGAGCCACCGCGCCCTTCCTGGATTCTTAAAGGAACGGGATGACCATGAGAATGCTGTTTAATTCTCTGAAAGAGTATCCGCACTTTTCAGCTGCCATCAAATGCCGACTTCCCCTCTCTGGGGATAATAAAAACAAACCAGCAAATTTATAGAGGGCCTGACCCCCCCATCGACACCGACCCGACGGAAAAAAAAAAAAAAAACCTACCCTCCAGCTACTAATTATAAAGCTAACTTGCAAAATTTCCCTGCATTTTTTAACAATGGAAAAATGACGGTGGGCTTATACTTAGAATGGCTTCTTGTTAGTCTCCGCTGACAAAAATAGGCAACACCAAGTCGGCTACACCTCAGCATAGTTATGTCCGTGGCAGCCATCTTGGGTTTCAGGAGGCACATACAAACGTTATTACAATTAGGGTGAAATGCTGAAAACCTGCAAATAATTTTCAACGTACTGGTTAATTGAAAGGCTCTGCGGCATACTTCTTGGAACAAGCCAGTTACCTGTGCCAACGCATAGAGGAGTATATAGAACCATGGTGGATTCCCAGCTGATGAAGCAAAGGATTCTTAGAGGAATGGGATGACCATGTGGATCCTGTTTAATTCTCTGAAATAGAATCCACACTTTTCACCTGCCAAACACATGCCCACTTGTCCTCTCTGGGGATAATAAAAGAAAACCAGCGAACTCACAGAGGGCCTGAAACGCCCATCCACTCCTACCCCACAAAAAAAGAAAAAAAAATACGTACCCTACATCTAATTATAATGCTAACTTGCAAAATTTCCCTCCATTTTTACGCAATGGAAAAATGATGGTGGGATGATACTTAGAAGAATGTCTTCTTGTCAGTCTCCACTAACAAAAATAGGCATCAACAAGTCAGCTATGCCTCAGCATATTTATATCCGTGGCAGCCATCTTGGGTTTAAGGAGGCACATTCAAACGTTATCACAATTACGGTTAAACATGCTAAAAACCTGACAATTCTAAAAGTACTGGTTAATTCAAAAGCTCTGTCGCATACTTCTTGGAACAAGCCAGTTACCTGTGCCCATGCAAAGAGAGGTCTAGAGAACCATGGTGGATTCCCAGGTGATGAATCAAAGGATTCTTAAAGGAACAGGCTCAAAAGTGCAGATCCTGTTTCAGTCTAAGTGTGAAACAGGATCCGCACATTTTGCCTGCAACACACATTCGCCCTTCTCATCTCTAGGGATAACAAAAACAGCCCATCGGATTTACAGATGCCCTGCCCCCGGCCCCCACCACCCCACACAAAATAGTCTGCTCCAGCGACTCGTCCTTATGCTATCTGGTGAAAGATCATAAGCCTTTTAAAAAACTGGAGATAGGATGGTAGAATTATACCTAAAAGACTGGCTTATTGCCAGATTCCCATACCAAGTATTGGCAACAGCAAGTGATGTAGGCCTCAGCATAGGTTTGTCCATGGCAGCCATCTTGGGTTTAAGGAGACACAGATGAACCTTATAACAATTATAATAAAAGGTGCTGCGAAAGCTGTTAAATAATTCTCATGGTAGTGGTTATTTCAAAAGCTCTGCGGCATACTTCTTTGAACTAGCCAGTTAACTGGGCCCACGCATAGTGCGGTGTAGAGAACTATGGTGGATTCCCAGCTGATGAAGCAAAGGATTCTTAAAGGAACAGGATGAACATGCGGATCCTGTTTCATACTCTGAAACAGGATCTGCACTTTTCACCTGCCAAACACATGCCCACTTCTCCTCTCTGGGGATAATAAAAAGAAACCACAGAACTGGCGGAGGGCTTGCCGCACCAGCCCCCAGACCCCACATAAAAACTTCCCGTCCAGCGACTCCTTGTTATTCTAACTGCCAAAAGGTGCTCTGACTTTTAAAATAGTGGAGAAGGATGGTGAAATGATACTTAAAAGAATGTATTCTTTCCAGTCTCCAGTACCAAGGATCGGCCACACAAAGTGAGCTCGGCCTCAGCATAGTTTTGTCCATGGCAGCCATCTCGAGACGAACCTTATGACAATTATGATGAAAGGTGCTGCAAAACCTGGCAAATAATTCTCAACGTAGTGGTTTTTTCAAAAGCTCTGTGGAATACTTCTTGGAACCCGGCAGTTTTCTGGGCCCACGCATAGAGGGGTCTAGAGAACCATGATGGATTCCCAGGTGATGAATCAAAGGATTCTTAAAGGAACAGGCTGAAAAGTGCGGATCCTGTTTCAGTCTGAGACTGAAACACTATATGCACTTTTTGCCTGCAACACACATGCCCACTTCTCCTCTCTAGGGATAATAAAAACAATCAATCGGATTGACAGATGTCCTCCCCCGCCCCCCAACACTGTACACAAAAAGGTCCCCTCCAGCGACTCATCCTTATGCTATCTGGCGAAAGGTCCTCTGCGTTTTAAAATAATGAAGATAGGATGGTGGAATTATACTTAAAATACTGGCCTTTTGCCAGACTCCCATACCAATTATTGGCAACAGGAAGTGACCTAGGTGTCAGCATAGGTTTGTCCGTGGCTGCCATCTAGGGTTTTAGGAAGCACAGATGAACCTTATCAAAATTATGGTAAAAGTGCTGGAAAAGCTGGCAAATAATTTCCATAGTAGTGGTTATTTCAAAAGCTCTGAGGAAAACTTCTTGGAACCAGGCAGTTTTCTGTGTGCACTAAAAGAGGGGTCTAGAGAACCATGGTGGATTCCCAGCTGATGAAGCAAAGGATTCTTAATGGAACGGGGTGAAAAGTGCAGATCCTGTGTCTGTCTAAGACTGAAACAGGACGCACACTTTTCACCTGCCACACACATGCCCACTTTTCCTCTCTGGGGATAATAAAAACAAACCAGCGAACTGACAAAGGGCCTGCCCCCCTTCCACCCACGCAGATCCCCCCCCAAAAAATTCCCCTCCAGCTACTAATTATTATGCTAACTTGCAAAATTTCCCTGCATTTTTAAACAATGGAGAAAGGACGGTGGAGTGATACTTAGAAGAATGGCTTCTTGTCAGTCTCCACTAACAAAAATAGACAACACCAAGTCAGCTACGCCTCAGCATGGTTATGCCCGTGGCAGCCATGTTGGGTTTAAGGAGGCACATACAAACTTTATCATAATTATGGTGAAACGTGCTGAAAACCCGGCAAATAATTCTCAACGTACTGTTTAATTCAAAAGCTCTGTGGCATACTTCTTGGAAGAAGCCAGTTACCTGGGCCCACGCATAGAGGGGTCTAGAGAACCATGGTGGATTCCAAGGTGATGAATCTAAGGATTCTTAAAGGAACAGGCTGAAAAGTGCAGATCCTGACTGAAACAGGATTCTGACTTTTTGCCTGCAACACACATGCCCACTTCTCCTCTCTAGGGATAACAAAAACAACCCATCGGATTGACAGATGGCCTGCCCCCGCCCCCCACCACCCCACACAAAATCGTGCCCTCCAGCGACTGATCCTTATGCTATCTGGCAATACGTCCTCTGCCTTTTAAAATAATGGAGATAGAATGGTGGAATTATACCTAAAAGACTGGCTTATTGCCAGACTCCCATACCAAGTATTCGCAACAGCAAGTCACCTAGGCCTCAGCACACGTTTGTCCCTGGCAGCCATCTTGGGTTTAAGGAGGCACAGATGAACCTTATCACAATTATGGTGAAAGGTGCTGCAAAAGCGGTCAAGTAATTCTCATGGTAGTGGTTACTTGAAAAGCTCTGCGGCATAATTCTTTGAACTAGCCAGTTAACTGGGCCCACGCATAGAGCAGTCTAGAGGCCCATGGTGGATTCCCAGCTGATGAAGCAAGGGATTCTTAATGGAACGGGGTGAAAAGTGCGGTTTCTGTTTCAGTCTAAGACAGAAACGGGATCCGAACTTTTCACCTGCCACACACATGCCCACTTCTCCGGTCTGGGGAAAATAAAAACAATCCAGCGAACTGACAGAGGGCCTGCGCCCCCCACCCACACCGACCCCACAAATAAAAATGTCCCCTCCAGCTACTAATTATTATGCTAACTTGCAAAGGTTTCCGTGCATTTTAAAATAATGGGGAAAGTATGGTGGAATGATACTTAAAAGAATGGCCTCCTTCCAGCCTCCAGTAACAAGTGTCGTGAAATCCAAGTGACCTAGGCCTCAGCATAGTTTTCTCCGTGGCAGCCATCTTGTGTTTAAGGAGGCACAGACGATCCTTATCACAATTATGGTGCTGCAGAAACTGGCAAATAATTCTACACGTAGTGTTTATCTCAAAAGCTGTGCAGCATACATCTTGGTACAGGCCAGTTCATGGGCCCATGCATGGAGGGTTCTAAGGAACCATGGTGGATTCCCAGCTGATGAATCAAAGGATTTTTAATGGAACCAGCTGAAAAGTGCGGATACTGTTTCAGTCTAACTGAAACAGGATCCGCACATTTCACCTGCCACAAATATATCCACTTCCCTGTCTGGGCATAATAAACACAAACAACCAGACTGACAGAGGGACTGTCCCCCAAACCACCCCGATCCCACCCAAAAACATCCCCTCCGTTGACTCATCCTTATGCTAACTGCCGAAAGTTGCTCACCTTTTAATATAAGGGAGAAAGGATGGTGCAATGATAATTAAAAGACTGGATTCTTGTCAGATTCCCGTACCAAGTATTGGCAACACCAAGCGAGAGAACCCTCAGTATAGGTTTGTCCATGGAAGCCATCTAGGGTTTAAGGAAGCACAAATGAACCTTATCAAAATTATGGTAAAAGTGCTGGAAAAGCTGGCAAATAATTTCCATGGTAGTGGTTATTTCAAATGCTCTGTGGCATACTTCTTTGAACTAGCCTGTTAAGTGGGCCCACACATAGTGGGGTGTAGAGAACTATGGTGGATTCCCAGCTGATGAAGCAAAGGATTCTTAAAGGAACAGGATGAAAAGTGCCGATCCTGTATCAGTCTAAGACTGAAACAGGATCCACACTTTTCACTTGCCACACACATGTCCACTTCTCCTCTCCGGGGATAATAAAAACAAACCACTGGACTGACAGAGGGCCTGGCTCTGCCTCTCCCACCCCACACAAAAACGTTTCCTCCAGCGACTCATCCTTAAGCTAAATGACAATAGGTGCTCTGCCTTTTAAAATAGTTGTGAAAGGAAGGTGGAATGATACTTAAAGGAATGGCTTCTTGCCACGGACCAGTACCAATTATCGGCAACTCCAAGGGAGATTGGCCTAACCGTAGTTTTTTCTGTGGAAGCCAGCTTGGGTTTCAGGATGCACTGCCTAACCTTTTCACAATCATTGTGAAAGTTGCTGCAAAAACTGGCAAATAATACTCAATGTAGTGGTTATTTCCAAAGCTCTGCGGCATACTTCTTGGAACTAGCCAGTTACCTGGGCCCACGCTCAGGGAGGTCTAGAGAACCATGGTGGATTCCCAACTGATGAATTAAAGGATTCCAAAAGGAACAGGCTCAAAAGCGGAGATACTGTTTCAGACTGAAACAGGATCCAAAGTTTTCACCTGCCACATACGTGCCCGCTTCTCCTCTCTGGGAATAATAAAAACAAACCACCGGACTGACAGAGGGCCTGCCCTCCCACACACACCCAACCCCACACAAAAAGCCGCTCCAGTGACTCATCTTTATGCTAACTGGCTAAAGGTGCACTGCCTTTTAAAATAATGGAGAAAAGACGGTGGAATTGTACTTAAAAAAAATGGCTTCTTGCCAGGCTCCAGTAAAATGTATCAGTACACCAAGGGAGCTAGGCCTCAGCATAGTTTTGTCCGTGGCAGCCTGCTTGGGTTTAAGGAGGCACAGATGAACCTTATCACAATTATGGTCAAAGGTGCTGCAAAAACTGGCAAACAATTCTCAACGTAGTGGTTATTTCAAAGGCTCTACGGCATACATCTTGGAACTAGCCAGTTACCTGGGCCCACACATAGAGGGGTCTCGACAGCCATGGTGGATTCCCAGCTGATGAATCAAAGGATTCGTAAAGGAACTGGCTGAAAAGTGCGGATCCTGTTTCAGTCTAAGACTGAAACAGGATCCGTACTTTTCACCTGCCACACACATGCCCACCTCTCCTCTTTGGGCATAATAAAGACAAACCACCAGACAGACAGAGAGCCTTCCCCTCAACGCACCACCCGACCCCACTCAAAAACGTCCCCTCCAGCAACTCATTCTTATGATAACTGGAAAAAGGTGTTCTGCCTTTTAAAATGATGGAGAAAGGATGGTGGAATGACTCTTAATAGCATGGCTTCTTGCCAGGCTCCAGTACCAACTATCGGCAACACCAAGTGAACTAGGCCTCAGCATAGTTTTGTCTGCCCCAGCCATCTTGGGTTGAAGGAGGCACGGACGAACCTTATCACAATTATGGTGAAAGGTGGTGCAAAAACTAGCAAATAATTCTCAACGTAGTGGTTATTTCAAAAGCTCTGTGGCATACTTCTTGGAACTAGCCAGTTACCTGGGCCCACGCATAGAGGTCTTTAAAGAACCATGGTGTATTCCCAGCTGATGAATCAAACGATTCTTTTTTGTTTGTTTGTTTGTTTGTTAGCTCATTATGGGGGTACAAAAGATCAGGCTATATACATTCCCCATGCCTCCCCTTTCCCCCGATTCTGAGCTTCAATTTTGTCCATTCCCTAGTCAGTGCACATCACATTCATCATGTAGGTGTGCACCCCTCCTCTCCCCCACCCCATCCCCCCCAGTTAGAACTTGAAGGGTGTCCATTCCCCAGGCAGTGCACATCACATTCATCAAGTAGGTATACACCCATCCCTTCCACCCGGCCCCAACCTCTGTCCGATACCCAATTGGTGTTGTTCCCAACTGTGCACTCAGGGAAACCAATTTGCTGGTGAGTACATGTGGTGCTTATTTTTCCATTCTTGGGATACTTCACTTAATAGAATGGGATCCAGCTCTCTCCAGGAGAACCAAAGAGATGCCATATCGCCATTATTTCTAATAGCTGAGTAATATTCCATGGTATACATATACCACATTTTGCTAATCCATTCATGAATTGATGGGCATTTGGGTTGTTTCCACATCTTTGTGATTGTGAATTGTGCTGCTATAATCATTCAGGTGCAGGTGTCTTTTTTATAGAATGACTTTTGTTCTTCTGGGTAGATGTCCAATAATGGAATTGCTGGATCGAATGGTAGGTCTACTTGAATCTGTTTAAGGTATCTCCACATTGCTTTCCACAGGGGCTGCACTAGTTTACAGTCCCACCAGCAGTGTATGAATGTACCTATCTCCCCACACCCACACCAACATGTATAGTTTTGGGACTTTTTGATAAAGGCCATTCCCACTGGAGTTAAGTGATATCTCATTGTGGTTTTGATTTGCATTTCCCTGATGATTAGAGATGTTGAACACTTTTTCATATGTTTGTTAGCCATTTTTATATCTTCTTTTGAAAAATTTCTATTTATGTCCTTTGCCCACTTTTTGATAGGGTTGTTTGATTTTTTCTTACTGATTTTCCTGAGTTCTAAATAGATTCTTGTTATCAGTCCTTTATCTGATGTGTAGTATGCGAAAATTTTTTCCCATTCTGTAGGTTGTCCATTTACTCTCGTGACTGTTTCTTTGGCTGTGCAGAAGCTTTTTAATTTGATCAGGTCCCATTTATTTATTTTTGTTGTTGCTGTGATTGCTTTAGGGGTCTTCCTCATAAATTCTTTGCCTAGGCCAATGTCTGTAAGAGTCTTTCCTACATTTTCTTCTAGAATTCTAATAGTTTCTGACCTTAGGTTTAAGTCTGTTAACCACTGTGATTTGATTTTTGTGAGGGGTGAGAGTTATGTGTCCTGTTTTAGTCTTCTACATGTGGATATCCAGTTTTCCCAGCACCATTTATTAAATAAGGAATCTTTTCCCCAGAGTATGTTTTTGTCTGCTTTGTCAAAGATTAGATGGCTACATGAGGATGGTTTTATATTGGGATTTTCTGTTCTGTTCCACTGGTCTGTGTCCCTGCACTTGTGCCAGTACCAGGCTGTTTTAAGAACCACAGCCTTGTAGTATAGTTTGAAGTCTGGCAAATTAATACTTCCCATTTTGTTTTTGTTGTTTAAGATTGCTTTTGCTAAACGGGGTCTTCCCTGGTTCCATACAAAGCGTAAAATTATTTTTCCTATGTCTGTGAAAAAAGATGTTGGTAATTTAATAAGGATTGCATTGAATCTGTAGATAACTTTGGGCAGTATAGACATTTTAACAATGTTGATTCTACCGATCCATGAGCATGGTATGGTTTTCCACCTATTTACATGTTCTGCAATTTCCTTCCTCAGTGTTTCATAGTTCTCCCTATAGAGGTCCTTTACCTCCTTAGTTAAATAAATTCCTAGGTATTTTATTTTCTTTGTTGCTATTTTGAAGGGCATTGAGTCCTTAATTTGGTTTTCCATTTGACTGTTATTGGCATATATGAATGCCTCTGATTTGTGTGTATTGATTTTGTATCCTGAGACTTTACTGAATTCATTGATCAATTCCAGGAGTCTCTTGGTTGAAACCTTGGGGTTTTATAGATATAACATCATATCATCAGCAAAGAGTGAGAGTTTGATCTCTTCTGTCCCTATTTCAACTCCCTTGATTCTGCTCTCTTGCCTGATAGCTCTTGCAAGGACTTCCAATACTATGTAGAAAAGTAATGGGGACAGTGGTAAGCCTTGTCTGGTTCCAGTTTGAAGTGGGAATGCTTTCAGTTTTTCCCCATTCAGTATGATGTTGGCTGAGGGTTTGTCGTATATGGCTTGTATCATTTTTATATAGGCCCCATCTATGCCTATTTTGTTAAGTGTTCTTATCATAAAAGGGTGTTGAATTTTGTCAAATGCTTTCTCTGCATCTATTGAGAGGATCATCTGATCTTTATTTTTGCTTCTATTTATGTGATGAATTACATTCCCATATGTCAAACCATCCCTGCATCTCTGGGATGAAGCCCACTTGGTCGTGATGGATTATTTTTTTGATAAGCACTTGGATTCGATTTGTTAGAATTTTATTGAGAATTTTTGCATCTATATTCATAAGAGAAATTGGTCTATAGTTCTCTGTTTTAGTTGCATCCTTTCCTGGATTTGGTATCAGGATTATGTTGGCTTGGTAAAAAGTGTTGGGGAGAATCCCATCCTTCTCTATATTGGAGAATAGTTTATGTACGATGGGCACCAGTTCTTCTTTGTAGGTATGGTAGAATTCAGGTGTGAACCCATCTGGTCCAGGGCTTTTCTTTTTGGGAAGGTTTTTTATTGCTGTTTCAATTTCAGATCTAGATATCGGTCTATTCAGGAATTCTATTTCTTCCTGGTTGAGCCTGGGAAGGCTGTGTGTTTATAAGAATTTGTCCATTTCCTCCAGGTTTTCTAATTTGTGTGCATAAAGATTTTTGTAGAATTCATAGATGATATCATGTATCTCTGTGGCATCAGTCGTGATTACTCCTTTCGTGTTCCTGATCGAGGTTATAAGAGATTTTTCTTTTCTGCTCTTGGTTAGTTTAGCCAGAAGTGTGTCAATTTTGTTTATTTTTTCAAAGAACCAACTTTTGGTTTTATTAATCTCCGTTATGGTTTGGTTTAATCTCCCTTATGCTCCCTTATGGTCCTTTTCATTTAGTTCTGATTTAATCTTAATAATTTCCTTCTGCTGGGTTTGGGTTTGGTCTCTTCTTTCTTCTCCAGCTCTTTGAGTCTATTCATTAGATTGTCTATTTGTAAGTTTTCTGTCTTTTTGGTATAGGCATTTATGGAAATAAATTTTCCTCTCAGGACTGCTTTAGCTGTGTCCCACAGATTTTGATAAGTTGTATCTCCTTTGTCGTTTAATTCAAAGAATCTTTTGATTTCTGACTTGATTTCTTCATTTATAAAACGATTGTTCAGGAGAAGGTTATTTAGCTTCCATGACTTTGAGTAGAAATGAGGATTTCTGTTAGGGTTCATTGTTACTTTTATTCCACTGTGATCCGAGAAGCTGCATGGTATTATTTCTATATTTTTAAATTTTTTAAGACATTCTTTATGTCCTAAGATATGGTCAATCTTGGAGAATGTCCCATGAGCTGATGAGAAGAACTTATATTCAGTGGTATTTGGGTAGAATGTCCTGTAGATGTCAGTCAGGCCCATTTGTTCTAGCATTCTATTTACGTCCAATATTTCTTTGTTTATTTTTTGTTTGGAGGATCTGTCTTGAACTGTCAGTGGCGTGTTAAAATCTCTGGCTACTAAAGTGTTGTTATCTATCATTTGGTTCAGATCAAGTAGGGTTTGCTTTATGAATCTGGGTGCACCTAGATCGGGTGCATATATGTTAAGTATAGTTATGTCTTCTTGTTGAATTGTACCCTTCACCAGTATATAGTAACCATCTTTGTCTTTCTTTACTTTTGTTGATTTAAAAACTACGTTATCGGAGATTAGAACTGCCACGCCAGCTTTCTTTTGGGTTCCATTTGCTTGGAATATTGATTTCCACCCTTTTATTTTCAGTCTAAATGCATCCTTGCAGGTTAGATGAGTTTCCTGAAGACAGCAGATACTTGGCTTATATCTTTTTTATCCACTGGGCCAGTCCATGTCTCTTGAGTGGGGAATTCAATCCATTCACATTTAATGAGAGAACTGATAAGCGAGACAGATTGCTGTTCCTCATGTTGGGTTGAATTTCATTGATCTGTTTTCTCTCTTGAGCCATTATGATAACTGTGTTTTCATATTTATCTCTTGATTAGTGTTACATTCGAGGGTCCTTCTTGTGCTGGACCACGTGTAACTCTGTTTTGAATACTTCTTGGAAAGCTGCTCTTGTCTTGGTGAATTCTATGAGTTTTTGTTTATCTGAGAATGTCTTAATTTCACCTTCATATATAAAACTGAGCTTATCTGGGTACAGGATTCTAGGCTGGGCATTATTCTGTTTCAGAAGAGTGAGAATGGGGCTCCAATCTCTTCTTGCTTGTAAGGTTTCAGTTGAGAAATCTGGCGTGATTCGGATGGGCTTTCCTTTGTATGTTACTTGTTTCTTTCTCCTTACAGATTGAAGAAGGGCCTCGTTAGTGGATATTTTGGTCAGTCTGATAACTACATGACGTGGTGTCTTCCTATTTGGTATGAATCTCTCAGAGGTTCTTTGAGCTTCTTGAACCTGTGTATCTAGAGATTTGGCAAGGCCTGGGAAATTTTCCTCAATTATATCTTCAG
This sequence comes from Eulemur rufifrons, assembly GCF_041146395.1. Lineage (NCBI taxonomy): Eukaryota > Metazoa > Chordata > Mammalia > Primates > Lemuridae > Eulemur > Eulemur rufifrons. The sequence continues at coordinate 3,554,912 of NW_027182814.1, read as the reverse complement.
ATACTTTATTCAACCCTTGCTTATTGTCTTCTTCACCCTCAGGAATGCCGATAACTCTCACGTTAGGCTTCTTCACATAATCCCACATTTCTTGTAGACTATGATTATTTCTCATGTTTCTTTGTTTTAACTCTGTGACTGCCTTATTTAATTGGAAAGTGTTATCTTCGATCTCTGAGATTCTTTCTTCTGTTTGATCTACCCTGCTCTTGAGACTTTCCACTGTGTTTTGTAGCTCCTTGAATAAATTTTCCATTTCCAGGAGTTCAGTTTGATTTTTCTTCAGTATTTCAATTTCTTTGGTGAATTTTTCTTCCAAGTCCTGGATCTTTTTTGTGGTTTCTTTGTGTTGATTATCCATTTTTTCTTGCATAATGTTCAGCGTATTTATGATCCATGTTTGAAATTCTTCCTGTGACATGTTGCTATTTGGAATCTGCTTTGTGTTAATTGGTGGAGAACTAGTAATCCTCTTTGAGGGCATGGTTTCAGCTTGATTCTTTATACTCCTAGAGTTCCTTCGCTGAGCCCTTCCCATCTGAATGAATCCTTAAGATCCCTTCTTTCAGCTTTAGTCTGGATAGGGGCACACTGTGAGTGCCAGGTAAGCTGCCTCCTCTGTCACTAGGGGGAGCCCTTCACATATTGTTCAGGATTTTGCTAGCTCCGCTGGGGGGGCTGCCCCTCTTCCTCTCCCGAGGTGGCTTCTGTCTCTCTCTGTGAGAAAGACAGTGGATAGGGAGAGTGGAGCGGTGCCCTCATTCGCCCAACGCCCCAGCCACTGCAGTTCCCGCGGGCGATGGTCTGCCCCACCCCAATGTCTGCAAGGTCCACGCTCTACTCTCTCGTGACTGGGGAACCACTCAGTGTTCACACAAAGGTGGAGCTCCTAGTCAGGGTCCGTGGACTAGGGAAGGGAGCCGCCCAGGGAGCCGCCCGGTACCCAATCGCTCCTCAGCGTTTAGGCTGTGGACCCCGACAATGGCGGCCGCCCGTCTGCAGATCACTGTCACTGGGGTTGAATGCTCAGGGACCGGCAGAGGCCAGAGGAGCCGGGGACCGGGAGAATCCAGCCGCCCACCTATACGAGGCAGTTTGGCATCTGCTAGAGCCGGGACCAAAGCAGCCCCACCGCCCGCGTATAGGAGACAGTTGCTAGGTGCGTCAGCTGCGCACAGCACTCCAGGGTCCAAAATGCCTCCTGCCAATGTCTCCTCTCTGCAGAGCCCCACATCTCCCGTGGCGATTCTGCACCGACTTCAGGCAGATCCTCAATTGAGTGGGTGTGGAGGTCAGAGGGGGAACAAGATGCTTTCCTGTGGGGCTGAACCCACCCCACTCTCTGGTGAGGTGGGTACAGCTGTCCCGTGCTCCCTTCTCTATTGGCCATCCCGCACTCTCCAGATTTTGGTGATTTATTTCCCTAATCACCTCAGTCTTTTCTTGCTCTCTCTCTCTGTCCCACGCTGATTCTCCATGGATTCACACCACCGTTCTTGTGGGGAAGTGAACCTCTAGGGTTGTGGGCAGTGGGAGACCCATGCCTTCCACTCCAGGAGCATGAATCCAGGAGGTCACCACCATTCCACCATCATTGAGAATGAATCAAAGGAGTCTTAAAGGAACGGGCTGAAAAGTGCGGATCCTGTTTCAGTCTAAGTCTGAAACAGGATCCGCACTTTTCACCTGCCACACACATGCCCACTTCTCCTCTCTGGGCATAATAAAAACAAACCACTGGACTGACAGAGGGCTTGCCCCCCCACACACACCACACGACCCCACACAAAAACGTCCCCTCCAGTGACTCATTCTTATGCTAACTGGCAAACGGTGCTATGCCTTTTAAAATAATGGAAAAAGGATGGTGGAATGATACTTGAAAGACTGGTTTTATTCCACGCTCCCGTACCAAGTATCGGCAACACCAAGTGAGCTAGGCCTCAGCATAGTTTTTTCCCTGGCAGCCATCTTGGGATTAAGGAGGCAGAGAAGTACCTTGTCACAATTATGGTGAAAGGTGCTGCAAAAACTGGCAAATAATTCTCCACGTAGTGGTTATTTCAAAAGCTCTATGGCATACTTCTTGGAACCAGCTAGTTACCTGGGGCCACGCATAGAGGGTTATAGAGAACCATGGTGGATTCACGGAAGAAGAGTCAAATGATTCTTAAAGGAACGGGCAGAAAATGTGGATCCTGTTTCAGTCTAAGACTAAAACAGGATCCGCACTTTTCACCTGCTGCACACATGCCAACTTCTCCTCTCTGAGGATTAAAAAAAAAACCACTGGACTGGCAGAGCGCCTGCCCCCTCACACACCACCTGACCCCACACAACAACGTGCCCTCCAGCAACTCATTTGCTAACTGGCAAAAGGTGCTCTGCCTTTTAAAACAATGGAAAAAGGTT